>NW_008660891.1:70321-86939 GCF_000695815.1 Acanthisitta chloris | reverse complement strand
TAAAATCTCCCTAACAACAGAAACCACTATTACCCAGCATTGTTATGCTATAGCCTGCACAAGGTCACTCTCTTTTTCTTCCTGTTCCCAAAGGGAGAATGCATTAATGGCAAGGAGAAAACAGTTGCCTGCAAGCAGCCACAAGAACAAGAAAATGGTGTGTTAATTACCACCACTAATAATGCCAGTCTGAACAGCACTACAATCTGAAAAGCAAATTTGGACTAAAATAATAAATATAATGATGGTTTTCAGTCTCTAATGTCTAGAATCTACAAACTGCTACTTCAGCCATTATGGTTATTGCTATGGCAAAAAAAAATCCTGCCTGAAATAAAAGTTGTTGATGTGTTTGTCAGCTGCTCAGAAGACATCGAATACTTTATTGAGATGATGCATTGATAAAATACTGCTCTGAATGATTCACAGTGAGAAAAAGGCAAAGAACACATTCTTAGTGTTAACCTAGACTTACTTTATATAGTAGAGCAAACGGATCATGACCTTTACCTTTTTTTGTCATTATTACAACCCAGCAACACTTCCAACAGCTTTCTTTTTAGGGGCTAGAAAAAATATATGACTGAACTGAAAATGAAAGGAAAAATTGCACAAGGTTCCTTAAACTGTGATTACATCAGTTTAGTGGAGCTTTATTCCTTCCTGAAATAGCATCTTTTTCCTGAACCACAAACTATATCACGAGCATATATAGGAGCATCACAATGGTGCTCCTACAAAACAGAGCTTTTAGTGAACACAAGCTCTGACAACTTGTCTGTCATAGCAGGGAGGCTCTACTTACTCTGAATTGATTAAAAGGACTTATACTTATCTCTACATTAATTGGATGTAAACTAGGAGTTGAGACATCTTGGCTAAGTGGGCATAAGTACTCAAATTTTAACACTCCCACTGTTTTGATAGAATCTGGCAAATAACATAGTCATCCCTTTAAGGAACACTATAATACTTTAGGATTTTTTTTTAAGAAAGAAAAACATTCAATAATTTAGAAAGGTTTTCATACATCTTTTATGTCTTCCCATTATATTGCTATCAGGCTCCTTCTCAGTTCTTCCAAAGACTTCATTCAAAGTAAGACAGCATTAATTGTATGTAACCAGGGGAAGGAGAATGATGTGTATTGGAAAATACCTTGCATGCAGGGCTAAATAAATCAGCTGACTTTAAATTCCTTATTTCAAACATTATGTATTTCATGATTGTGAGATTGCATAAACTATATGCAGAAAATGACTAAACAAATCTCAAATTTAGTTTGAACAAACTAATTTCTTTCTGTAATCTAAAGTCCCTTTAACTAATAACCCAGAAAAATGGTATCATCTGCATGGTCTTGGGCACTAGTTTACATGTACAAATTTAGTTCTAGATTTTGAATTTGCTCTGAATTAACTGTGACAAATTCATACATTTTCTTCATGCAGATTCACTAATTATTGGAAGGCCTGACATGACTTAAGATCAAGAGCCCCCACTTCACCTATAAATGACATATATAAGCTAAGGTATTGCTGGAAACTATAACAGTAAATTTCACTGCTGGATGCAGAGCAGGGGGGCTCAGCAAAGTCTACTACATGAACAAAATGCACCAGAATCCACTGAAATAACTTCAGAAAAAAGTCCCTGCTTTCCATTAACAGGCCTGATAGAAAACATTTTATGAAAGAGGTGAGAATTCTTGTTCCCATTGCTCAGTTGCTAATAGAAGCATGACGATGTGCTGCCATCAGCAGCAGGAACTCAGCCAGGATATTAAGTGCTGAAGCTGGCAGGATTACTTACATTTTGCATCTGGACTTGGCTTTGAGCCATACACTCCGACTTTGCCATCATGCTGGAAGCATTTAGGCTGTAGGTTTTCCTATTCTGTGTTTCTTTCAGCTGTTCATGAATTTGCTTTGTTTGGTTCCTGCGGAGAGAAATAAAATTCATCTCATCTAAGAAGGAGCTAGCTTGATCTTCTACTATAGCCATGCTATTTTTATAGCCATATCTCCCTTTGATCAAAACTTCACCATTTGAGAAGAACCAGCTGAGCTAATTCACTAGTGTCTAACATTTCAATGCAGTGGTCATTTTCTGGGGAGGCTTAAGAAAGGGAAAAGAAGAGTTCTTCTGTTTTAAAATGTGTTTTATTCTTGAATTAGTATAATAGCATGCGAGTTGTTTGAGTACAGAATTTTGTAAGATCATCTATCTCATGTTTAACAATAGCTGGCAAGTAGGTCTGAATATTGAAAAAAGCATTTTGTTCTGATTTGTAAAAAAGATTTTGGCAAATACAACAGGCATTAGCCTCTGTTAGCTATAAAAATTGTTGAAGAATCAAATATTTCAGCTGGGTGATTAGGCTTGACCTGTAACTCTGTATCCTGTATAGAGCAGCTTTTGCTTGCATGCTTAAACCTGGAAAAAACCACCAGTATGGTATCTAAGGCTGTGTTTTTGACATATTATACTATGATCCACAATGTCAGAGCTAGGAATACCCCTAGATGAATCTCTTGCATTATTCAGAAGATAACTACACTATTAACAAACACTCTGTTTCTGCCACACTTTATCGACATTGTGTTTTTAAGATCTGTACATGATAGAGGATATGAGACAGCAAACTTTAAATGTTATTTTTATCTTCTGCAAACAGATATCTCAGCTGGGCAAAAACTGTTAGCAAAATATATTTAAGGTCTTTTATCAGTATCCATTCTTTTCAAAAGTTACATGGTCTGGGACTATAATTTTTAAACAACCATAAGAAATAACTTCTCAATACCATTTCAATTCATTCCTTTCTTCCCTTCTTCCTTTTTCTCTCCAGCAGAGGCATCTCCAGCAGTGAACCTACAACTGCTCTGGAAATGACCCAGCAAGGTCAAGGACCTGCCAGCAGAGCAGCATTTCATTATGCCACCAGCAGCTTTTGGACAGCAATTGATGCAGAGCCAAATCCCAGAAGGAAGTGAATTCAGGGATGTCAATAAGAAATGAAGAGAATGCAGCCTTTCTGTACTGAAATTGAAATTTTAGCAAAGAAGCCTCAGCAACATTTTGAAAAATTTCTGGTATTTGGCTGCTGAAAACTTTGTGACAGTCTCAAGTTTGATAGCATATTACTTGAGTCAGGGCAGTGAGTTTGACACAGAATTAAGTATAAAAGTAATTTTAACTTCTTCTTCACAGTGGAATCTGCATCTACTGCAGGAAAGAGTAAGAAACCAGAGGCAAATGACTTACTTATCTAGTCAATGGGGGAACCTGTGAGAAAGGACAAGTTCCCTCAATATGAAAGAGAGTGATGAGAAGTAATAATACAGGTTTTGACATATGAAAATAAATATATGGAATTTCCTTTGCCTTTGAGTCCCCTAGTTTTGAGTCAGCATGGCACAATGTAGGAATTTGCTTAAATTCAACAAACTGTAGGCATCTGCTTAGAAGTATTTGTTACAGCATGTTTTCTGAAGACAGGTCATAAGCTATAATAAATCTTGGACTCAGGAAGGATCTCTTAGGCTTTTTATTTACATTCTATTTTGAAACAGCATGAGCAATGAAAAAGAATGAATTTAGTTTGTAAGCATGTTACAAATACAAGAGGCACATTTTGACTATTGCTAGGTGCTCAAATTAGTAAAATTTATGATTCAGGGTGGGTGAGGAAGTAAATTCTCAAGCACACTTAAAACTTTGAAAATTCTTCCTTAGCCAAAACTTTTAAAGTAAATATTGCAATAAGGTGAAGAGATATATAATCTGAAGGATTATAGTGTCAAATTAAATTAGTCATTTGATTCTGAAATGCCTCTTTTAAAATCTTTTTTATATCTATTCATTTTTGAAGCCAATGAAATTGAATAATTTAATTTCTAGAATGTCAAAATGAGCTCTTTGGCTTTTCATAAAATTCCAGGGCAGATTCATAAAAGCAACTCTAGTTTTTGCATGAATAACTATTTTCTGATCAGTTAAATTACATGCACTGAGGAAATGAGCATATATTTTCCTACATCTTACTAGAAAGCCAGCTGCTTGCACATTGGTCTCCAGAATGCTTATGGAACATCCAGAGTGTTTTGAGTGGAGACTTCATATAAATAATAAAAAATTATAGGTAAAATGATCACAGCATCAGACTTGGGAATCTCTCCTATGCATACAAAATTATTAGAATTTAATCAGGAAAATAATAAAACAATTTTTGGAACTCTAGTTTGATTTATTTAGAAAACCTGGGCTTAGTGTTGGTTTTATGTATACAAACACATATAAGTCAACTGGACTGTTCAGCTTCACTCCCACAATCTTTAACATTACAGTTGAGATTCCTAAAGGTAATCTGCTGAGAAAAGCAATCTAATCATTAGTTTCCTTTTATGTTCATGCAACCTAAGATTAATATTAGGTTTATGCATATTCATTTTGCCAAACTGTAGGATGCACAGCTATAAAACTAGAAACTATTAATAATTCAAAGTTACCAACTCATTAATAAATTTATTTTATGATTTTTGTTTTCAAAACAAATGGGCCTTATGTGTTCTACTTTGGCATTGTTTGGCAATGAAGTGTTGTTACTTCAGCAAGAAATGAAGTCACTAGTCATTTATAAAAGTCTAAGCTGTAAAGGGCAGCCCATTACTGTCCTCTTCCTCTGTTGCTAACACTTCCAGCACTTTCTTGATTAATCTAAAAGAAATAATTGGAAGGGCATAGTGTTTAATTATAGTCCTAAACTTCCTCAGATGGAATCTATTTTAAAGAAGGACTAATTTAATGGTGCATAGGGAAGTGCCTATTTCTAGTAGTTGGTATTATAGAACCAAGAAAGTGAGAGTTCAGTGTCTTCATGGAAACTTTTTCTTAATGGGTGCACCATTCAGAGTTTCTGTATCTGTCAGCAATATTTTTACACTTTGGTACATCCAATGATGTCCAAAGATTATCCCCCATGCAGAAGGAATGATTTGATAACTCTTAAGCATAGTCAGGATACATTTGCCTGATGAAGAAGCTGCCAAAAATCTGCTGACTAAAAGCTAATGAATGCATGATAAGCATTGAGGCACTTTCAATTTGTTGGGTTTTACACCCTTAAGACACAGGCCAGTGTCACAGTTATAATACTATTTTACATGCCCTCTATGCAACCCACTCTAGACACTCCTATTTTCTTTTTGGGCAGTGCCAGATGGAGCCACAGCCAGGGCACTGGGGATTGATTAGCATCTTATCATTAGTCTGTTCATTGGAGGTGCTCATTTTCTCATTACTCTTCAAACTTCAGTTCCCAGAATCTGACATAAACACACTTCAGCTCCTCCTAGTTAACTCTGAACTATCATATTTATAATGCAGATAAAACCCCAAACTCAACAACCTCATTTCTTCCTGAGTTATGACACACTATTGTCCTGTAAGTTCATCTTTGAAGTGATGACTTTTCCCGTTGTCTTTTCCAACTTCTTTTCTGTCCCCCTTCCCCCCAACAGAAATCTCAATTTTAATTTTTTAAAAAGAAAAAGCAGCCCTCATCAGATTTCTTAGTCACTAAAATAAGTTCTAGAAAGGGGGATTCAGATAAGCATCCAAACTTTTAAATAAACTCACATTTTCAATGCTCAGCCACCCTGACTAACCTCATGCAGATACTTTTTATACTGATATGTGTTCTCTCATTAGCTCCAGATGGAACAGGAATGAAGGATGACAACCATACAAAACATATTTATAGATACAGTGGCACTGGCAAGCACACCATGTAATTGCTGTGAGGTTTTTGCAACTCAAATTACACATGTAACAATAATCATAAAATAATGCTCAGTAGGTAAGATAAAAGAATAGAGTGGACAGTATTTCACTTTAAAATAGTTCAGTACAGATGATTCTACCATACTTGGATAGGTCAAAGTGATTGTGCATTATATATACTCATTACGCATCTACATCAACAGTTTACAACTATTAGCTAGAGGTTACAGATATCTGCAGAGAGCTTGTTTCTTTCTGCATTTCTAACTTTACTTTTGTTCTCAGCATACAGAAATATAAGAGACATTCAGGGATATGTAATGAAATGTAAAAAGGAGATGGTATGTTTAAACTGTCATTTTCAAAAGAGGAACGTGATTATCGCACTGACAGCAAAAGACACAAAATTATTACTGTCAAAAAAGAACTGTAAGTGACACAATCTCTCCTTTAATGATATCATGAAATAGAAACAAGAACACATACTAATCCTGTTTACTTTTTGAGGGACTTAGAGTAGACATGGGGAACTGTTCTAGCCTGGCCAGAGGTAACAATATCTTCAAAAGGAGGGGAGAAACTCTAAAGCTGTAAAAGGGACAGAAGCTAAATAACAAACATGCCAGACAAAAGGCTCTTACTTTGTTTTGAAGTAGAACGCTGCACAAAGCATGCCCACCACGACTATGCCAAAGACGATACAGGAGATAGACAGCACCTGGCGCTGGTACACTTCTTCGCTCTCTGTGAACAGCAAAATTGAGAATTATGAAAGCATCCGAAAACAGTATTTGTAAAAAGTGAATTTCAGCACATCATGGCTTCACTAACGATGGATAGATGTGAGAGACTCGGAGGTCTGGGTCAGCCAATTCCTCAACAGAATGGATGCTTCTCAGACCCTCTCATCTAGATAAGGTTCATAGTGTCATGGCCTCCTAAGAAAGTTTTAGAAAATGACTTCAGTCACACCGAGAGATATGTAATAATGGAAATCAAGACAGTTTAATATTTTCTCTGCCCTACATCCTATTTTTCAGCTTTTTTTTACTAAGATTCTACTGTGAATAGGATAAAGAGTCCTACAACCATGCTTTTTTTCTGGCTTAAGGAAAGAACATCAGAGTCAGCATTCTTTTGTAGCTACCCCCAAAAATGTAAGGGTTTTTTCTGACTGAGAGGTGATTACAATGCCTTACTCCCACATCATTCCCTGGCCTTGAAGCTCATGTACAATATATCACAGTAAAAAATTAAGTCAATAAACTTGGATGGAAGAAAGTGACTACTTTGCTATAATGCACCATATACTGCTTTGATAGGATTCTAGTTTCTAAAAAAGAAATTTCCTTTATAAATCTCATAATATTCTAATTACTTTTAAAATGGGAACAGAATGAAAGTAAAAAACAGAAAAAAGCTAAGAGAATAATAGAAAACACTCATTCATGACAGCAGACAAGCTGATAAGCAACTGGAGATTCACACACTCAATTCATTAACAGCTCCTTAAGTGTTATATTTTATTTTTATTATTTCAACTACTCCTCTAGTTCAAAGTGCTAATATGCTAAACAGACTTATTTTTTAAGTCCAGTTTTTCCAAACGTGCAACATACAATCCAGTATTTTAATTCATATATTTCAGGGAGAAAGACAACATGTAGGATTATCAAAGCACAGTACCAACACTGTACACTGAGAAACCTACATTTCCTTTCTAGGTTGGGGATCTTCAGTGCAGCCCCCCCAGCCCCCATCAATAAAAACACCAGACACATATGTCAAGTAGGTGGCAGCAACTCCAAGCTCATAAATCTCAGGTTCATAACAAATATTGTATGACAACACTAAGGTGAGTCTAGGCAAATACTGAAAAACATCCACACCTAATGGTAACTTCAGTTGAATGATACCTGGTGTTATAATGACTGAAAACTGAGTATCCTATTCGGTCCTACTTATTAATTTCTCAATAATGAATATCACAGTGATGTTACTAAACATTTGAAGCCTTAAATAAAATCATTTGTCCCTTGTAAGTCCCAGTCTTTTGTCGTAAGCTATTAAAAATATAATTGCAAGCACCAAATCTTTATTTTTAATTACTTCTCTACTTGCTCACTCAGCAAACACCACAGTAATACAGAAGTAATCTCTATGCAAAATGTCCTCAGCTTCTATTGATATTTTTCCTCCATTTAATTCAAAATTCTAAAAATTGTACTTTCAAAATACTGTCTTAAAATTAAAAAGAAGCAAATAGACCTTTTACCTCTCTAAAATGTAACTGGAAAGGTTGTAATTCAAGAGGAAATCCTGTTCACATTGCAGTAAACCTTATTACAGTAGAGCTTTAGGCCTATTCTTCATTGGTATGTATAAATTTAGATCTAGACAATAAATCCTCACTGGCAATGAACTAAGTGTATGGAGGTGTAATGGCTTTTTTTTCAGTTGGTTTGTTTGCTTGCTTATACTAGATTGTGTAAACACAATTACCACCTTCCATTTCTACTCCCATAAAAAAGGACTAATCATACAAATTTTGAATTCTTACGTTGAGGTGAATCACACTAAAAATAATTAAAGAAATCATCAGTTCAGCAGTTGTTAACCTATTCTACCTGAATACTGATTTCAGCACCTACTGCCTAAGCCACAACTAAAACATGCAATTATTCACTGTACTTTCACTCAAACCTTCCATATAATAAAAAACCCCTATTAATATTTAAGTAAGTCCTCTTTAAATGGTTTAATTTTTTATTTTGCTATTTTTCTGAGAAATGGTGTGTTTAATGCAGCTATGCTGTTTTCGACAGCTAAAGGTGCTTTAGAATATGTCTTACCAAGATAAAAGCAATTCAGAACCCAGAAAATATTATCTTGCCCAAACAACTATGTGAAGATTTAAGTCTTTTGTGTAGTCAGATTAATCCTTCTCACTAGCTTTCAACACATGCTGATCAATACTTTCTTTCCTTTTCGTTTACTTTGTACAATGCATATTTAAAGAAGTACTTATTGATTTACTGTATGCAATTTCTTAAGACACCTGTGTTCCTTTTTTATATCCTTTAAATCTTTATTTATGTATTGGACTCCACCATTTTCTTTGCCTCCAGAATCTTTAAATATAATCAGTTAGGCATTTTGCCATTCTCTAATCTTCCACATTGGCTTTTTATAAAAATCACCTTCTTACTGACAGCAATGTAATCTGTCTTCCTCTGCAACCTTTGAAGGCCTCCTCATGGTTGCCTTGATTTAACCTCACTATTGTGTTAAACATGTGTACCACAGCTAAGATCCTCTCTAGCCAAGGAGTACTGAGTAGGGCCTGAATTAGGCAGACAGCTAAAGCTAAGTACTGCAACTGCTCTCACATAACAGAAAGCTATAGTAATTCAAAGTGCAGAAAAGAGAAGAACAGCAAATTCCTTTTTCTTGTTTGATGATGTGCACTGACTTGTGCATACACATATTTACATACTGAAACTAACTTCCCAAGGTAATCTAAAGCATGACTGAAATTATGAAAAGTCTCTCTTACTCACATATATTCATATATTCCTTGTGAAGTACATCACCTCAATTACAGTCTATTGAAATGAATACCCTTGGGAAAGGATTCCTCATTTAATGAGCAGCCAAGAAAATACCTCTGCTAAAGCCAAAATATAAACTGTCATAGATATTCCTGGATAATCCATTTGAGGATTAGGACTACAGAACTCAAATTCCTCCAAGCATTCAAATTACAAAAAATACACAACCTATACCAAGATAAATACAACCACAGTGCTGAAAAGTAACATGGTTAACTGTTTAGATGCAGACTATTTGTTTAATAAAAATGATGGAAACAAAGATCTTCTCAGAACAAAAGACAAGACAAACTCACATGGGACACAGAGGTTATTGAAAGGTTGGTTTCCCACAGAAAAGTCCCCACTCACTGTGTGCCCTGTTACATGTCTAGACAGTTGTCATTTATGCTATTGATTTTTTCTCGTTTTCCATCCTGCTACAAAATTCTCTAAGCTCCTCTCACTCATTTGCTGCTATTATTAAACACAAAATGACTACTGGTGACCCATGGAAGCAAAGTTTCATCCAGCACTCACATCACTGTCAAATTTCATGTACATTACTAAAAAAAAGTACATGCCATATTCTAGGTACTAGGGTTTAGGAAGTTTTAATTCTCTTGCTCTTTAAAATTTATTCTAAAAGGCTGTAATCTGTTTGCTTTATGCATGTGGAAAGATCCATTGAATCATCCTCTACACACATGTGCCTTTAGAGGATTACAAAGTGTTGTGTAGAGACATTTTTCTCATGATTGTTATTTCTAAAGCACATCATGGTATTTCTACAGTAGATTTATTTTGTATGTACATAAGCTGCAACTTGCATCTAATTTGTGACTTTATTATACAAGAAAGAACTGTGGTGCAAGCCCTGGAGTATGTTTCTGATCATATTCCTGTGGAAAAAAAAATTACTTAATTAAAACAGATTATGTTAGGCTTTGTTAGCACCTAAATCCACAGTATCATTACCAGCTGTAATCACTGGATCTTCTAGTTCTGTTGTGTATTTTGAGTTCCCTGAAATATCTTTGAAAGGGACTTCAGATATGAAGAACAGCATTGTGCATGTGGCCTAAGCAAAATGATAACAAAAATAGTAACTTTCCCCCTTGTGCTTATTTCAATGGCTGTTGAATAAAATTTCAATATGGTCACAAGCATCACAGAGAATAATTATTGACTATTCAAACAGAGCCAACTGAGAAATTGCAACATTTACCATACAAATACATTATTTAACCTTTGCTCTATGAAGAAAATACACCCTAAAACTGAATAAATGTGCAGATTAATTTTTACGCTGAAGTTTTCACTTCAGCCCCAAAAAGCACCAACCCTAGCAGCATTCAGCATTCTGCATTCTCTTACCTTCCTCAGTCTCTTCCCCTAAATGCACCCACTTCTGCAGTGCTGCAAGTAACTACATGCTATGAAGTAAGTATGAAAAGCCCTGTGTCTTGCCATTGGTATGGATGAAAACTAATTGCTTTCCATGTGCTTTCTTCCGTTGATAAATGCCAATGAAAACTTTATGAAAATAATTCTGTGACTTATTTTTCACCAGAAAATTTAGAGATGTCCTTCACATTTTTCTCAGTCCTTGCTATTGATGAGTTAACAGAAGAAGCACAGGCTAAATGACAGATCATCAAACCAGCTTTTCCTTAATGAATTAATAGACAGCACACAGACAGGGGTTTTGGGTTTTTTATCCCCATGCAAAAACTGAACCATGCTGGTGCAGTGAAGTGGGCATTGTGACCTCTGCTGCCACAATATTCTCATTTCCCTTCATTCCCTGCCCAAGGCCTTCCTGCCACACCTCTTAACATGCCACATGGCATTGGAATGTCCTGCAGAGCCAGAACCTCACTAGTGAGGTGAACCTCAGTAATATCATTTAGCATTAAACTCTTATTAGTGTCCTGCATCCTCAAAATGCCATATACAACAATGGAGGATGACAACATGGTAAACCCCATATACAGCATCACCATTTCCACTGAAATATAGATTCCCATCAGTTAAAAGGCAAGAGAATAGTTAAAGCATATTTCTCAATATACTTGGAGTTATGTGTGACAAGTACTGAACTATATACAGCATTCTAAATTTAATTCATGAAGAGAATAAAAAAAGCCTGCATGTTCCACAAAATCTGTGATTGCCTCAGCATCAGACATTCAGCTCTCCCAAGAGTTTTCTCTCTTCTTTCACTTGCAAAAACCTACCATACAGATTCTCTGCCATATGCTGTAGCTTGTGCTAAGGCAGAATGAAACAGTTGAAATGCTACAAGACACAGTTCACAAATTTCTTCTTTGACCTTGGGTAAATCAACCCCCTTGTTCTTTCTGTAACCACAAGGATAATGCCTCTTCCATTTCAGTGATTAGTATGATAAACTGTAATATAAACATGTTTTCCTCTAAAGAAATGAAGTCTTTGCAAATACATGAAATAGATAGACCCACCCCAGACGAATTCTGTTCCAACATCTCTAAGAGCATATGCACTACTGCACATAAAATAACATGTTTTATTATAATTCTCAGCTATTTTTATTAGACATTGAGTTTCCTTCCTTAGAGTTTTGCCTATCTGGGTAGAATTTCTCTTTTAAAATGGATTCAAGACACACAGATTCACAAATCAGAAGCAGAAGGTTGTATCTGCTATAATTTACAGAAAGGACAGGAGTCAAGGTTAATTGCACAGATTCCCATTTCAAACTGGAATCAGAGCAAGGAGACTTCTGCTGGCAAAAGTTCATAAAGCATTTCATAGTTTTGATAGTGATTCTCTCTTGGAAAGAACCATTTGATAATTCTGACTGTAACAAAGATGAACAAAATACATTTTCTTCTACTAGTGGAATGTCCACAGCAGAAGGATCCTAATGAAAGCAAAGTAAAATGCATGTAGCCCATTCTATATTATGATTGCATGATATATATTGTTTGACTATTGGTATTTAACACTAGTGAGATCATTTTCTACCTAGACAGGAGCCAGAAAAGGAAGGGATAAGGGTTCAACATGTCTGACTGACCTGTTTTGTGTACTTGATTCTACAACATTAATGCTGCATTGGTACTGGTTTTGCATGGAACATTAAAAATGAAGCCATGAATTAAGTGTAATGTTACAGTCATCATAAAAAGAGATGCAAAGGTATGTGCTGTAATCCTGAGCTTGAGGTTGGTGAGTGAAAGATGAACTCTCAATCAAAAACTAATGAACTAAAATCTCCTGAAAAATTATTTCCATCAAGCTCATTAACACACACACACATACCTGCCAAAAGAAATTAATGAGCTAAACACTGGAGAGTTATTTGCAAAAAAAAAAAAGAAAAAAGGCTAACCTTACACAGGAATGTCTACTGTTGTCTGTGGTTACAGCAGGAGCGAAGGTGCCAATATTCTTGATAAGTGCAACTTGTTATAAAGTGAACATTTAATAAGCACTTTTAAACAATAAGACCTTAATTCTGAAGGTAAATTAATTTTAACTTGGGCTTCCTAAGAAACAACTGTTTCCTTTTATCTGCAGGGACCTGGGGATTTGTGTCAGCTATAACCAGAACTAAAATTTAACAAACTTTCATAGCCATATTTGAGTACATTCACTGCAACATATTTCTTAAATCTTAGGTTTGAAATACCTCCATAGGCAGCTAAGGGATGAGAGGTAGCTTTTTCCTTTTAAGAAAAATTCTCGTTAGAAGTTTTTTTGTACTGACAATTTACAAGTAAGACAATCCAATTCTATTACAAACTTTATCTATTTTCATTCTTTTTCTAAGATGGATAAGGTCAATCATCTACCAACAAAATTAATTACTATACTCTCATCAGTTCTCTGTGCATGTGTGCTGTTTCCTTGCTCAAAGATACAGTTTTAGAAATTTTTATATCAACTCTAAATTTCTCTAAGACCTTCTTTTATTCCAAAAATACACCCAGTAAGCTAGTCTGTACTACATTCTTATTATATACTTATAATTAGAAAACTCAAGTTAAAACATGTATATTCAGGTTGTGTCAAAAATTAGTAAGATAAAAAACCAGGTTCATATGTAATTTTAATTCCTAAGCATAAGAAAAAGGCAAATATGAAGGCCATTCTCCCCAAGCTTAATTGCCAGTCTGGATATAGGGGAAAAATGTATCTGGTTAAGAGAGGCTGACAGCTAAAAATCTATAGCAATATTTTAGACAATGAGCACACTCAAAAAAACCTTATGATAAAAAGGGTAAGGCTGTTTAAAACTGTGATCCTCTGGCAGTAATCTCCCTGCCTGGTGTCTGACTGCACTTTTGTTGATGTGTGAAAGGGATGAGCAGCTAAGGAACAGCCCCCTAAGGAACAGCAGTCCCACAGAAGGGAAACTTGATAGCTGGTGGAGAGAAAAAGAACTCACTAAAAGATCTGAAATATTTCATTTCTGTTTTACATTAGACCACTGTTGAGGGCACTTCTAAAATGCATCAGGGCCCTGAAGAAATATCAATTATCATGGTAATTCGATGGGAAATTATGGGCAGAACATCTAGCCCTAAACAAGATGAACTCTTGCCCTACTCTTATGTGAAAACATGTAGTTTTGAGATAGAAGCCTAAAGATTTACTGATGTTTATCTTGGGCAATATGAATTGCACAAGGTCCATGTTGTGCTTCAGTAAAGAAACGAACAGCTCTTGGCAGAAAAGAGCAGGGAAGCAGCAGGTATTTTCAAATAAACTATTTCCCTTTCTCCAAAATGACCACATTATGTCTGAAATGGAGGGGACTGGGACCCCACAGAGTACCTTTTTTTTATCATCTCCTACTGTTTGGTGCAGAAGGGCACTGACCAACAATGACACACTTGTCACCAAGCCAAACACACCCAACTCAGTTATAACTCCATCAGCCATCAGAATTTAGCCCCACAAGAAGTACAGCAGTCACTGGTTCTGGAACACAGAAACTCTGCCTTTGCTACCAGAAATGAAAATTAAAAAGAGATTGAGAATAGTAAGAGGAATTAGACAGCAGTGAATAGAAACAGCCAAACCTTTACAGCACAATGAGTTAGAACAATTTGCTCCCTCATTCATCAATTGGGAAGAAACTTTAGAGCCCAATATCCCCTCTCTGCATGCTTTTGCCTTGTGTATATTCACACTGAGCAAGAGAGAAGCCCCATGTCAAGAAGTGTGAGTGCTTTTCAGGCATGGTGGATGGCATGATGAGCAGCACAGAGAATTCCCCATGAACAGGACAGCATCAGCAGTGATTCATGCAGCCACCAGAAAATGAACAGTAGTGAAGTGCTATCAAAGAAGCCAACTGCAAAAATACACTGAAAGAAAAATCCAGTGCAACAGTGGGAAGGTTTTAAGCCTTTTCAGCACTCTGCAAGGACTGAGCCAGCAGTGTGCTCAGTTGGCCAAGAAGGCCAACAGCATCCTGGCCTGTATCAGGAAACCCTTTTTAAAATTAAATAACATGGGTTTTTTTCCAAAAGGATTTTTGTTTTAGTGTTTTTTTTTCCCCAGTTGTTATGTTTCTACATATATTCTTGCAGGTTATCAATTATTTGTCAGGACCTAAAAACTTCTCATTCCGTAGATTTCCCCCATGAAGTATTATTCACAGAATCACAGAATGGATCAGGTTGGAAAGGACCACTGTGGGTCACCTGGCCCAACCTCCCTCCTCAAGCAGGGTAATCATAGAGCACATTGCACAGGATTGTCTCCAGTCAGTTCTCTTGGTCTCTGACAGAGTATTTATGCTCCAAAATTCTCTATGAGAGTGTTAAGTGGGGAGGAAACAGTATGCTATCCTACTCCAGAATGATGATTCACTACTTTTTCCTACCTTAATTTTTGGCTGCTTCTTGTCATATCTTATCATCTTCCCTCTCTGATTCTGTTACCTTCCTTTCTCATCCTTACTTTTTATTCGAACTTTTATAACCACACACAGTTCTTCCCTTTAAAAATGCCTTGGCTATCATATTTTTTTCCCCACCATCACCATGAAAAATCTTTCAAAGTGAAATTTCCATTCCGAATTCATTCTTCTTGCTATATGACCTTCTATTTCTAAAAATTCCATGCTGAGCTGAGCTTTCATCTCTCCCAAGGCCCTTGTTTGGCCACACTTTGTGCTGTAAATGGAGGAAGCAGAGGGAAGGACATTTAGACACAAGCTTCCTGCATGAGTTATTGTAGAGTTTATCAAGGTTCCTTAAGATGTATACGTATATATAGGGACTAATCCGAAGACCATTAAGTGCAGTAGGCATTGGATCAGAGACATAATCACTGCACTTTAAATCATTTCACATGTAACTCCATAAAGACAGTTTCTGAGAAGTTTATTGCATAAAAATATTTTGGCTTTATAAAGCAGTAGCATTCTTTAATTCTGCCTTCCTAATTCCTTAGTTGATGAGGGTTATAATTCCTAAGATCCTAAGCACGGGTAGCATGTAATATAATAACGTCTTAATTTCCCAGCTGATGCTTTTTTTGATCTCAGTGCTTGCACTGCTATTATCAACAAAGCCCTGTCACTGGAATTTCTCCCACAGGTGAGGCTTATATATTCTCTGTCTTGCTCACTTTCTTGTACTGAACATTCCACTCAAATCTCAAGCTAACATCAAAGCTGCCAAAGTGTATTTGACAGTTATTGTTGATGGCTGCATTGTCAGGAGCTCACAGCAAGTCAAGCAATATCATAATTAAGTGCCATCTCATTTTTGACTGCAGCTGTTTTAACCAGGGTACATTTATAGATTGATTTTATTTTTTTACAAAAGTGTGGTGCTAGCAGTGACAGGAAAACCACACAAAATGATCACTTGAAATATTTTTTGCTTTTCATACTCTTAAACAGAAACATGGTTTTCTGCTTGGGAAGGCTCTGGAGGATGAGGGCATGGAGGATAAGGACAAGGGCTTAGTCAGCTGCAGAAAGATGTGACAAGAGACACTGTGCTGCTACTGAAGTGCAACAGTTTCTGAGCAAGACACATGACTATGTATTTATGCATTGCCTTCTTTTTGTTCCAAGCCCCAACTCCTTGACCTGGCGTCTCACAATCCGGTGACCAGGGACTGATGTGACAACAAGGAGAGAGACTGACAGAGGGAGTGTCATGGTTTAACCCCAGCAGCAGCCAAGAACCACACAGCCTCTCACACACTCCCCCACCAAGGGGATGGGGGAGCGA
>NW_008660891.1:61045-70204 GCF_000695815.1 Acanthisitta chloris | reverse complement strand
CCAGGAGAGCAGGGCCCATCACGCGTAACAGTTCCTTGGGAAGACAAACACCATCACTCCAGATGTCCCTCCTTCCTCCTTCTTCCTCCCACCTTACATACTGAGCATGATGTCCTATGGTATGGAATATCCCTTTGGTCAGTTTGGGTCACCTGTCCCAGCTGTGTCTCCTCCCAATCTCCCATGCATCCCCAACTCCCTTGCCAGCATGGCAGTACGGAAAGCAGCAAAGGCCTTGGCTCTGTGTGAGCTCTGCTCAGCAATAACAAAAACATCTCTGCATTATCAACTCTGTGTTCTGCACAAAACCCAAACATAGCCTCATACTAGCCTCCATGAAGAAAGTTAACTCTGCTCCATCTCAAACCAGCACATTGAGTCAGGAAGTGTCCTTCAACAGAGTGCTGTAACGATCTGTGAAGCTATCACCACTCAAAGCTCCCAGACATGTGGAGGATTAAAGGACTGTATACTTGTGCACCCATTACTTGTTCTGTTGGTTTTCCCTGCCTACCCCACGAGCCAGTGGAACTTGAAGACAGAGATCTGGCTGGGTGTGCGCTTTCCCTCACTTCTACAGGTGCAGCAGCATCCCCCTCACCTTGTCACAAAATATTCCTGTTGGTCACGTCCCCATCACCACCAAGTACATGTTCTCTCACCATAATGACAACACTCAAGTCTAGGCTGGCTAAATGGTCAGAGAAAAAAACCAGACTATGTTGGCAGAGAGAGAAAAGTAAATATGGTGAATGTAAGCAGCAACACTCTTCCTTTAATCCTCCGTAGGCTTTTTGCCAACATGAGGGATAATATCCAGTTGTTCATACTGAGCAATGGCAGATGTTTCAAATCTACTAATGTGAGTAGCAGTGTTAAGACACAATTAAGCCCTCAGCCCACAAAATGTCTAGCAGTGTGCTCCCGGCGCTCACCCACATGGAGGGATCTGCTTCGCATTCTTGGCAGTGGCTGCAGGTAGGCAGCAAGCTGCCAAAGCCAAGCTGCTCAAATGCCAACTTGTATGTGTATGAGACTGCTGGGACTGCTGCAGTGCAAGCCTTACCACATTCCTGTGCTTCAGAAGGATTGAAGAAGGGGATTAAAATCTTTAGCAACTGACATATTGCATGACATCAATAATACATCCTAATTGTGTTCCTTTTCAAAGAAAGTTCTGAAAGTACTTGAGAATACAGTTTTAGTTATTGTAATCCCTCTTCCTGACTTCCATATATATATACATATATACAAACCAAGATATAGTCCAATCTCTCTATACTAATATGGATTTTAAATGCATGTACAAATCATACTCAAAGGGATGCCAACACATGTTCAAAGGTAAGCCTGTACATAAACACAAATACAGTTTATACTATTAGAACTCAGTGACTGCAAAAGTATTTTCAGAATGACACATGAAGTGATTTTAAAGGTAAAAGTGACTTAATAAAATAAAATAAATATCAAATTATCTCAGACCCCAAGAAGGTTATTGTAGTGATGGAGCCCACAGGGCAGGAGGACAAAACAAACAGTAATTGAAACAAGATAGTTTCCTGTTGGGTATGAAGAAAGCCCTATTCCCATGAAGACAGCTGAGTGGTGGACCAGCTTGTCCAATGAGCCTATGTAGTGTCTATTCATGGAATCACAGAATCATACATCCTGTGTTGGAAGGGACTCACAAGGATCATCGATTCCAACTCTTGGCGCTGCACAGGTCAACCCCAAAAATCACACCATGTGTCTGAGAGCATTGTCCAAATGCTTTTTGAACTTTGTTAGGCTTGTTGCTGTGACCACTGCCTTGAAGAGCCTGTTCCAATGCCTGACCACCCTCTAAGTGAAGTACCTTCTCCTAATACCTCACCTAAACCTCCCCTGACACAGCTATGTACCATTCCCTCAGGTCCTGTCACTGGTCATCAGAGAGAAGAGCCCAGTGCCTGGCGCGCATGAGGAAGTTGTAGACTGCTATGAGATCTCCCCTCAGTCTTGTCTTCTCCAGGCTGAACAAACCAAGTGACCTCAGGTGCTCCTAGTATGTCTTCCCCTCTAGGCTCTTCACCATCTTTGCTGCCCTCCTTTGGACACTCTCTAATAGCTTTATATCTTTTTTATAACGTGGTGTCCAAAACTGCACACAGTACTCAAGTTGAGGCTGCACCAGAGCAGAGTAGAGCAGGACAATCACTGGAGGTTTTTGGCACCTAGTCAGTTGACTGGGGACCTCCTGAGATCACTCCGAAATGGAATTATTTTATGACTGCATGAAAGGGAGCACCTTCACACAGTCACTATGTGGCAAACTGAAGGACATATTACACCAAGGTCAAACATTTTCAACTGAAGCCTGACTGGTGGTACCAGTAATAAACATTTCTACACAGACTGCCTGGGTGGGTGTTACAAGCCAGGAGCTGTCATATACAACAGTGATGCTGACAGCACAGGGCAGCTTTTGATGTGCTTTGTAACATTTCTGGTCCTGATTTTTATCTAAAAACTGCAAATGGAAATACCATGCCAGAAGTAAGCACTACCTCTGGTTCATCACGACATTTGAGCACAAAGCTCACTTTGCCAAGCAGTAATGGCCAAGTGTTTTCTGAGTCATGCTTTATGTGACAGCCCTTTCTGTATCCCTCAGCTTCAAAAAGTCTTTTAAAAATATTCACACTGCTTTCTGTGACAGTCATAATGGACAGCTTATAGCTATAGGGACAAATGGGTGCAGAGCCTTGAACAAACATTGCTGAAACATCATAGCTCTGAGTATGACTTAATGAAAAGAATAAGCAGGCTTGAAGAGGCTGAACAGCACAACTCAAATAAAAGCAGCTGAATAGCAATAACTTGGCCTACTTGGGCTTGCCTGTGACCCAGTTTTCTTTCTTGCCTGGGTGAGACATATTTTGAAGAGCTTAGGTAGTGCTGAGCAGCTGAGGGTGGGCTGCTGGGGAGGCAGGAGGCAGGCAACAGCTGCTGCATTGCCATGGCATGAAAGCAAAAGGTGAAAGAACACCAAAGAACAGACTGCAGAAGACAGTGCTGCTTACAAGCCCAAGGCTGTAGACAAGGTGTGAGAGTTCATGGAGATGCCTTTATGATTGCAACTGAAATTCCACACAAAAAGGCTTCCCTGCTGGCCAACCTGCTGCCTCTGGCTCTAGGTCATTGTTCTCTCCCCTAGATCTGAAGTTATTTATGTTTTAAAATGAGATGCCTTCATGCTTCCCAGCAGCTTTAGATAGTTATGTCATTAATTCAGGAAAAATCCAGTTTGCAAAATTATCAAGAAAGCAGCTGGGTAAAATCTCTGCACATCTTAACTACCTTTGATTTTTTTTTTCCTTTGTTGTAAAAGCCAAGGAAAATATATTGCTTTTCAATGTTGCTCTTCATGCATCCCCTCTGACAGCTCCTATCTGTTTTGCTTCTCTGAGCAGGACTAGAGAGGAGATTCCTTCAGATGACCCTTTTTTATTCATCATCTTAGTGGTATAATTATACCTACTTCAAGAAACAATCAGAAAATGTGATTCATCAAGTTGCCAACATACTGCCATCATCAATTTCAATTTTCACAATACTCTCAGAGAATACAGAGGTGATATGCTAAACTGGTAGTTATAAACTAAGATAAAAGAATTCAATAAAATGTCATCAGAAAGGTAAGGATTTACAGATTCCTCAGCTGATAACAATAAAGGAGACATCAAATCTCAACTTAGATGTCTTTTCCTCTAAGCAGTTTTGTTTCTATATGTCATATATATACAAAATACATATATTTCTATGCTTATACTATGTTAATGGCTGGGGACCATCTTCAAGAACCTTCCAAACTGACATTCCTCAACCCCCAATTCTTCTCACTTATAGCTTTTATTAAATCTTTCTGGGTATTTCCACCTTGTTTAGACTCATTTTTCAGCTGGAAACATTTAAGAAGTGTTTTGAATTGATTCATCTGGGAAATCCACCTGTGGGGACTCTTGTGCAGAGTACAGCAAGAATGGCTAGAAATACTGGGACCGACTCTGGTCTGCTTTGCAATGTGCAAGAAAATTCCACTGAAAACTTAAGAGTCAGAGTAAAAACAGAATGTACATGACCTGACATTACTATGCATTGGCTGGAACAAGAGCTGTCATTCAGATGTGAGCTGTCCTCTTATATTTTGTCTCCAATGCCTCCTATTGAACCAAAAATCCATTTCCAGGTATTCTTTACTGGCACATGGAGCATCAAATGTTCCAATAATGCAGAATTAGACCTCAGAAAATACAGACAAGAGAATCAACAACTACCTACATGTCCCTATTACACAAAGCCTTCATTGATCATGCCTGTATTAGGAAATGACAGATTTCAGCTCAATAAGAGTATTTTCACAGAAGCAACTGCAATATTTGCACAAAGCAGATGTTTTCCCAGGCAGAGGCTTGTGAATCCTCTAACCAGACATTCAGAAAGGATTCAGAAATGCTGACCAGGGTGCTCCCTGAATATACTGTGTATTTATGATCACTTTTTTCATGTTCCATGTTTTACTGTCAGCCATCTCATAATGAAATTGTGTACCGAGTCATTCCTTCCCTCAGGATTTTTTGCTTGTTTGCAACCTTTTAACAAAACTGGTATTATACTCTAGGTATTCTAAAAGCAGCCTAAATTTCTGTAACTTTATGAGCCAAACTATATCCTGCAATGATTTCTGACCTGTGCCACTTGAACTTACAGAGAGAAGCATAACTGACATCTCCTTCAAATGCTGTGGCTGCCTTCAAATTCATCTAGTCATTGAGGGAATTTATGGGATGCTGAACTTCAGTAAGTGACTGTGTTAGTGTATATTTTTGCTTCAGTGAATTCAATAATAATAAACTAGTCAGTGGGAAATAATTTAGGACTAACTCAATACTTGCAGTATATTTGTAGCTTACTATCAGGATTATCACATTTTTTTTAATCAAGACCACTATGAACACTGAAAAGATAATCCAGTTTTAAATGCTTAGTGATTTTATCCATCATTGACAAAATTTAGTCTGCATTACCATTCTCAGTTATATCCAGTTCAAGTACAAAATATCTGGAAGCCAAACTTTCCTTCTTGGCATGCCCTCTAAATTTAAACATGTAAGTACAAATCACGTGAAACATTAGTTAGGACTTCCCATGTAACTCCAAATATATATAAAATTTGAAAGTGAACCCTTTCAAACCCTGAAGAAGGGAAAAAAAAAGACTTTAAATGATCAAAATATTATTTCTATTTTTGCAAATGAACCTATTATGTAAGAGCTGTTTACGTATCATTTTACATTTGTAAAAATGATTTTAAAGTTCTGTTAAATACTCACTGCAAGTACTGATTGAGCAGAGTGCTACATCAGAAGGAAACCTCCCACTTACTTGAAATAACTTTCTTTAATTACTCCTTGCATATTTTTAGTAATATAATTGGTTTAACTTGCTAAAACTACCTAGCATATTCAAGACCTACTTATGGTAACCAAGGCCAAATAATTGAAAACAACAACAATAATTATTTTTAGTAGCATAATTATATGAAATGGTCCTCCTTCCTTCAAGAGGTCTGTAAACAGGATAGAGAGAAGCTATTCATTGATTCTTCTCACTGAAGTCCTTCCCACAGAAAGAAACAATTTTTTAAGTGGTGGAAAAATATGGCAATTTTAAATACAGATATTTTTTTCAGAAGAGTCCTGAAGTTTTATTCTTCAGATAAAACTAAATAAACTGTAATAAAGGCTGTCATCATTTCACTACTATGAGAGAAGAGCCACAACTCAAAAGCAGAAAAAGAACTTTGCAGATGCTTCTGAAAGAATGTCTGAAAAATTCATTCCCAAAACTTTACAACTAACATCCAATATCACAAAGATACGTGAAATGTATCAGATGAAAGAACAAAATTTACCCTGGATCAAAGCCCACCCTTCCACACTTTCTAGCTGCGTTGGATCACTATCAGGAAACTGTTCCAGAGTGTCTGGAAAAAGAAACAGTAGAGTGAAATCATCCTCTCAATTCAGCTGAAAATCAGGGTGCTTTGAAAGTTCTGCTAAATCCTATTGCTACCACAACTATCTTGTTTAATTTCTCGTGGTCTATGTATTGCAATTATGTACACATGCTAGAATTTTCCCCAAAGCTTCCACAATGGTTAAAGAAAATTCAAATCTTGTTAATTAATCTTTAATATGAAATGGGTTAAAATTGACAGAACAAGTTTGTGGCTAGCTAGGTACAAGTGATATAAAACCCTCTCCTATGAATAATGGAGCAGAAACATCTGAGATAAAGAAAAGAAAATCTCAAGGTTTAAATTCCTGATTCCTGTCTAGAGACATTTGGTTTTGCTTTTACTTTTTTCATTTTATTTTGTTTAAATTACACTTCCAGAGCCTAGGAACAAAAATTTTCAAATAACCAATTAAGAATGCATGTAAGCATTCCTCTATTTTAGGGAATTAGCTAGAGTGGGGATGAAATTATTAAAGATGAGGAGGAAGGATTTAAAGTACAGGAGGAAATTTGATTTCTCAGAGCTTCCCACACACATACTTAGCATTTCTTACAATGCTAAAATGCAACAGACTCCTGCTTGCCATTTGCAAATTCAGTAACCATGTTGTTATCGATGAAGAGAGTTTAATAAACTGCACGTGACATATGATATAGACAAACATTAACTTGTCTTTCAAAAAGACTGGAGCTACAGAAGACTGAGCTACTGTGCTACCTGGAAAGCTTCTTAGGTTTAGCAGAAACAAAATAAAAGGCCATTCCAGATACCTCTTTTCAGAAAAAACCCACAGCTCTTTCTTTTTCTAAATAAACTTTAAAACATGGACCAACTAGCTAATTTACATTTGTATGTTTAAGGCAGGCACTAGTACAACACGAAACCCTACTGTATCTTGCTCTATTTATCTAACATTACACTTGTTTCTCTCCCAAATTATAAATAACTTCCAAGGCAAAGTATCAATTAAGTGTTGTAGGCATCCAGGAAGATATAATTTGACTTTTTAATGTCTTCTAAGTCACCTTATATCAAAATGTCCTATCTACCTACCTTGCTTTATTATTGACTAGTGCTCTCCATGTAGCAATGCAACTCTCAGGAATAATGCAATGATTTGTATTGTAGTACTTATGAATTTATTTCAACCTCTCTCTATGAGATCTTTGGCTACTGTTAAAATTAGTACTTATGAATTTATTTCAACCTCTCTGTATGAGATCTTTGGCTACTATTAAAATTTCCAAATGTCTAACCAGTTTTCTATTAATGTTATTTGCTTTTTATTTGCACAGAAAAATAGGATGCTTATATCTTACAACAATGAATTACAATTATTTTATTATACAGATTTTTTACAAGAATTCTACCTACCACAAAGATGCTGCTCTTAAGGGAAACACTAAAAAAACCCCTTATAGTTGAAGCAACGTATATTTATCTTTTATTCAAACCTCTGGTTTCTGTGTATTAATCTATTGCCTTTTATATTAAATAACTGCAACAACTTCTAATATAAGGAGTTAATTCTGAAGCTTCTAGAAAACATTATCTATTTAGCTTTGTATATAAGAAGTCAATTATATCTTTTTGCTTGGTTTGCAACAAAGCTGGATTGTTTTGATATAAAAGTCATCTCAGGACACAAGGACTTTGCAATACCTATGAAGTTAACATGGCCCAGAAACTTATTTTTGAGTTTAGAATTTGTTTCAGTCACCATCACAGATAGTATTTATTTACTATATATGTTTATTCAGTATCAAAGTATCATAAAGCAATTTAGAGTATGATTGCAGTGAAGTTGGTTGAAGAACTGTTATCTCAGATTCAGACAAGAAACAGTACCATCTGCTCCTCCCTTATATGCACAGACTACCCTTTTCATACCCTAAAACTAGAGATTCAGCAATGCAACCAAATGCAAACTTTTTTTTTTTTTCTTTTTGGGAAGACAGCATGAAATGCAAAGGTTTTTACATATTCATAAATATTCATATCTGAAATATGGCAAAAGTGTTTTTATGCTATCAAATAGACAATGTCTAGCAGCTCATAGAAACTGCAATGAAGAGGAAAAAAAATGTCTGAATCAATCCAATCCTAATAAATTTTTCCTCCTCAGCCAAACTGTACCCTGTTAAACTTTCTCTGCTGAAACATTTCAAGTCTATGGGAAAATTTGAATACAACTATTAAAAGAATTTTTATATGTATCCAGAATAATGCCTAAGCACTGCTCTCTGGACCACTGAATACTCTGATATGTGCCAAAAAAATTTCCTCTCTATGGAAAAACACAGCACTGAAAGAAACATTTCAGAAATTTAAATAGCCACGGGACGTAAGAGATGCTATGTAGAAAATTATTTTTTTAGCATAAATTGTAGAAAGTCTTATCAGGTGATAAAATATAGAGCTGCTTAAGCAAAGTGCCAAGGGAGAACTTTAGACAAATGCTACATTAGGGACATTAGGGATTTTGTTGCTATATCTATGATGTTAACACATTGATTACAACAGTTTTTCACTAATGAGCAGCAATTACCACTAACAAGCAAGTGAAACTATTTGGGAGATGCAGATAATCAATTTACTAGGTTTACCTGCAGTGCATGGTAAACCATTTGGATTATATCGAACAGCTTTTCTCTCTGTTAATTGAGAAATGGTGAGTTTCCAATCCCAACCTTTATACTAACTGTGATTGTTTTGGTTGGGATGGAGTTAATTTCTTCTAACTGAAGAGACAGAGTTAAAATGGAGTTCATGTACTTTACTGAAAATTGTACTTTACATTTATTTGGAGATACTTCTTATTTCATATCATAATTATTTTTAACTTAACAGTTACTGCACTCCGGTAAGATATGGAGTTTCCAATCCCAACCTTTATACTAACTGTGATTGTTTTGGTTGGGATGGAGTTAATTTCTTCTAACTGAAGAGACAGAGTTAAAATGGAGTTCATGTACTTTACTGAAAATTGTACTTTACATTTATTTGGAGATACTTCTTATTTCATATCATAATTATTTTTAACTTAACAGTTACTGCACTCCGGTAAGATATGCATCTCCTTCCTCTTTTTTAAT
>NW_008660891.1:40861-61033 GCF_000695815.1 Acanthisitta chloris | reverse complement strand
AATTGGATATTAATTTGTATGACCTTTTTAAAATTTTTTGAAGAGCAGGTTGATTAACTCAAATTGTCACTAAATATTTGACTAAAGAAAGAAGTGAATTAGCTTCAGTTGTATCAACCACATCGCTTTCCCTGGGAATACCTACTGCTTCTCTGCACAGCCAATTTTCTAGAATTGCAAGTATTTGAAGCAAATTTTAAATTGTTTTCATTTAAGTTCCTATGAGACACACGCTTCATATGGTCTGTGACAGAACATGGTAAACACATGGTTTCCAAAAGAAATCCTGCAGTATCTCTTCTAGGAAGATGAGAAGCAACCAAATGAATGATAGAAATCAATTCTTTGAAAAGGAATACACATGCATAGCCACAGAGTTTTTCAATACTAGGAAGGAAGCAATGCCCATATAAACCCCTGTGGCTAACAAAGAAATGAGTTAGAAGACAGTAGGTGGGAAAGAAGTGGATGTATAGCAGGACAGATTTTTTCTTTGTCACAGAAGCAGAATTCACAGTCTGTCTCAACATCTCCCCCTGCAATAGATTTCCAAATCTGCCAAGTTCAAGACTTGGACTCCCCATGCAGGTGAATAGTTGAATGGCACAGCATCCCAGGGACAAATGCCACTAGACCTACCATTGATTCCCATCATCATGCTGCTACTCCATCTGAATACAGTTGGGAGGAACTCAACTGATGAGTACAAAAAATTCACTTTGTGATTTAGGGAGCACTGTTTCATATTGAGGATTTCAGTTAAGTAGTACTTAAGAAATTATCCAGTTGAGTTCTGTTAAAACATCATTCTGGCAATGTGAGCAGTGGCATCCAAACAACCCAGTTCAGATATTTTAAAAACAAATATTTTTCTATGAGCTACAGTCATAATAGAATAGAGGAAGCCAGCATTTGAGCTTATAAATAGGAAACTCACACAAAAAGAAGGTAATTGTATTCTACAAAATGTTTACTCAACTGCTGTTAATGTTAGGAGCAATTTGGACATAGTCAGTGAACACCAATCACAGCCAGGGTTAACTCTTCAGCTGAATGGCAGATATCAGAACCTCTAATATAAGGAAATTACTCAAGCTAAATAACAAGTGAAAAACATGCACTCTGGTTTATGGTACTTTTCAGTGATGCCAGGCTAGTGGTATCTATATTAATTCTATGAATAATGTGTTTGACAATATTTAAAGTTCTGTGGGAGGCACAGTGACAAGAGTTAAGAAGTCAGAATTAATATTTATATAAGTTATTGTCCCAAGCTGTGACAGTAAAAGAAATTATGATGTAAGCAGTGCACCTCTTGTTCCAAAACACTTAAGATGGAAAACCTCAGTCCAAGCTTCAGAATCAGTACTTTTGACTATTAAGACTATTAAGGAAAAAATCCAAACAAACAAAAGAACCACAAGTGGTGAAAACATTTATTTACTCTAAACAGTTAAGATGAGATTTTTCAAGGAGCCTAGTGAATGCTTCAGCTGCATTTTGGTTTAAATTTGATTTAAAAGTGGTGGCTAAGTTATGTTGTGCTTCTTTGTTAGCTGCTACCAATGGGCAAGCACAGCAATGTGGATACAGAACAGTAGTAACGGATTTTGTATGGCATGATTATTCACCAGTAAATGAGTCTGGGGACAGCCCAATACTGCTGTCACTTAAAACTTTATTAAAGTGCCTGACATGGGCATGTCTAACTAAACACTGAGATGGCAGCTCCCAGAGCAATCATTGATAGTATGTGGTTAGGAATAGCAAGATTCAAAGCAAAGGAGCTCTATTTGGCAGTAAAAACTCCTAACTCTGCCAATAGCCTTTTTTAAAATTACCTATCAACTTCCTTATTAAATCCTCTCAGATGCTCTTGGGATTTACTTCTTCCACAAAGCAAACTATTCTTGTTACTGCTTGCAAGCCAAAACAAAAGTGGCCTGACTGAGCACAAATATCAAAGTCACACAGTATTTTCTCAGACACCTGGTTCAAAGTTATGGCTCAGACTCTTACATCCTGGATAAAAGGATAGGAAATAAAAGATGAGAGTGAACTGCAGGTACTGTTCCAGTTCCTGTTGATCAGATTCCTCTGTGAAAATAACAAACCTGAGAGGAAAATATTGCACCCCTGCTACTATCAGTTTGAGATCAAGAAAAATATACAAGTCTATATTTGTAGTGCCAAACCCACCTAATAACTTATACAATAAACTCTCTGGGGCATTGAACACAGTTGCATTGTGTTGAATGTCCTGGACTCTCACTCTGGCTCCCACACACTACATAAAACAAATAAACAGTTATTAAGTTCTAAAACAATTGAGGAAAACCAGAAATACATTAGTCTCTCCACCTCAAACACAGTGAATATTTGCTGGGATGTACTTTGCCTAGATAGGGCTTCAAGTTCAGAGAAAGCTGACTAGAAGATAAAAGGTCCTGATAACCTTCAAAGTTCTACACTATCACTGAAAATGTTCATTTCCCACGTAGGTCTCCAATGGATTAGCAGCTTTGTGGTGTGCAAGCTCTCCCCCATGGCCTTTCATTGTATTTCATAGTCACTTAAGCCTTTTCCTAATAAAAAGACAATGCCAAGGGTGAGATTATGAAATACTCCAAAGTTAAGTTGATAACACTTTAATTAAATGTTGCTCCCTAACAACATTTCTGGCATGGTTCTGGCAATAAAAGGGGAAAGTGAATGCTGCAATTGCTTCTTTTGCTCTTCCCATGACACTGCCTTTCAGAGCATGCAGCACAAGATCTGGTTACATGACATGGTTGCTCAATTCAGTTTTGCACTGAGCACAAAGAATTCATTTTGACTCTGGGTTTGGAATGGAGCAGACTCTGCATGATCAGATTTTGTCTGCTGCTTTTTTAATTAAAATAAAAGGGACAGGCCTTCAAAGGGCATAAGCGAGCTTAGCTCTGCTGAAGTGAGTATTTACCAAGTCTTCTCCCAATGTCAACAGCAAAAACTACCTATTAAATTCAAGCTGTGCTTTCTATGGAGATCCATATCTCTGTACACAGAAGGTTCATGGCACTTATAAGCAAGATTAATTCACTTAATCAAGACACTTAATAAATGCACACTTCTCTCCTGTATTTATTTTTATAGATATCACTTCATTCCTTCATGCTGCAAGTAATGCATAGCTTGTGCTCTACATGCCACATAGCCTCCTTTCACCCCATGAGTCACCTTGATGGATAAGCAGATCAATGGTTTCCTAATATCACCTCTTTTATAATTCCAACCACGGTGTTATGTTTCTTATCTAGTATATTCTTCCCATATGTAAAATTACTCTGATTTGACGTCAGCTTGAGAATTTTACATTAATGAGTAGCTTTGGGGCAGTGCCTGATCATCTGCTGTTGTTGAAACAGGCAAGTTAGTGACATATTCCAAAATGTACATAACATCAACTATTTTCTGTGGAAGACATGGAGGATTAATTTTACATTTCGCCTTAAAATTGGACTGCTCTTCCAGCTTTGAACAATATATCACAATAATCTTGTATGTTAAAAACCTATACAGTCTTCTAGTAGATGTCTGGCATAATTATCTGTTAGTAACACCCAATAAATAATGAGGATACACTCAGATAGTGTAAAAACTGTAGTATAAGGGGTATACAAGAGTTTTACCAGGGCAAACTGGAAATCTAAATACGAAAATGCATAATGTCACAGAAATTAAATAAGGAAAAAAAAAAAGAAAGTTCATTTCAATAATAGAAATGCATGCATAATGTCACAGAAATTAAATAAGAAAAAAAAAAAGAGAGTTCATTTCAATAATAGAAATGGCTATAAAAATATGCACAGGAAATACTATCACATGGAGAGCAAAATTACTGAAATACCAATATGAAACTTCCCAATGGTGTATTTACTAGGTAGTGTACAAAGTCATGTCTGAATCAGACATTCCCCTCTCACCTACAGAACAGTCAGAAAACAATGTTTCTCATGTCTGTAAAAGCAGAAACTTGCAGCAGTACTTCAGTGTAATATAGGTCACCACCCACACTAGAACAACCTTCCCTTCTGTCCTGGTCCATAAGGCACAATGTATTGATGTTTCTCCCCAGACTGACAGATTTCTGACTCAGAAGCAGACTGGCTGTAACACTTACTGACTTTTTGTGCAGCAAAACTCCTCCTGGCTTCAGTTTTGACATGAGAACCACCATTGCCAGATCTTATTTTTAGGGTAACAACAGGAAAACAAAACCCTTTTCCTCTACAGCAATGGAATCACAGCATTTCATAGGATCACTGCTGCCTTTTCCAGCTGAGCACACTGCTTCCTCACCAACAACTCAATGGGTTTCACCTTGTTTTCTTGAAGAGGTACTGGACTTTCCCCTGTTTTTAACTTTACTTTTCCTGCCTACATCAGCTTCTGCCTTAATTGATTTGGTGTAAAAACATGGGTCGACAGAAGAGATTACAGCATTTTACAACTCTGATGCATTGTGCTCCATGCTGAGCAAACAACACTGGGAAGTAATCCAGCAGACAAGAGTGTTTTTCAGACACTACTTGTCTCCTCCCTAAAAAGCTGCAATTTAGCAGTAGGTGCAGAAAGGCACAGCAGCAAAGAGAAGAGCTCAGATATTGCATAGACAGTATTTTGGACAATAGAACATTATTTCTTCACATTATTCATAACGAATGTTCTTGAAAACACCAAGCGTAACACTAGCAGTCCAAAATAAATGGAATTTCCTTATTTTATAGAGGTATACCTGTGGCTTTGGACACAGCTTCCTTTATCCCTACGTAAGACAAACTAGGTGGATGTCAGGGAATATACGATCATAAAGGAGTGATCGGTGCATGTTATGGTGACGTGTTATGCTGAGACAAAAATTGTCTATCAGCAGTTCTACAAACTGGGTGGCAACACTACCTGAGAGTGCTGAACCAACAAGCTACATCATGTGTGTGCCTACCCTTGGAGATACATCTGAACATACCCTGATGTGCGTGGTGAGTGGGTGAGCAGATCAGCTACTCAGCACAGCACTCACAACTCTTGGGGAAGGTGGAGGAATAACAAGCACTACTGCCAAAGCAGTTCTTGAACCACAGACTTTGCTCTCCCTAGTATTGGACTCTGTATGACTGGTTCATCCCAGGAGCTGTGGTTTTCTAGTTCAGTGAGATAAAAATAATGTCATAATCTCTTACCTGCATGGTACTTTAGATTTTTAGAATAGTAACAAACTTATTAAACATGAATGAAAAAATTTAGCATAAGAAATCATTTTCCTCTGTAATACTTCCAAATATAGGACAACCTGAAGTGGTTCCTTTCTGCTTTCTGTTCAGAAGAAAAAAACCAAGAAGCAGAGCATCCACAACATGATCATCAATAGTAGCAGCATTCTAGAGGGAAGGAAGATGAACTTTCATAAATTGCTATAATTGTGCCTGGATAAAATTGGATGCATCATTACATGATGAACAATTAGATCAGTAGGTTAGACTAGAATGACAGTAGAGGGATTTTGTGTGTGTTTATGAATAACACAAATGGAAAAAAAAACTTACTTCAATTAAATCTGCGTGTACATGCTACAGCAAAAATAAAAGCCAGAATAGCCAAATAGAAAACTAGAAAGGATTACAGAAAATAAAAGAGGAATCTAGACACTAGATTCCACTGGTTTATGTATTTCCACAGATAAAAGACATTCAAGAGTTCAGTAACTTTCTACTTACAACTTTATGTCATTTTATTTGCCTTGTATTTTTGTTCCTGAAACTTTTGATTTCAGAGCTTGCTCCTCTGAGATTTTCTGTCAGGAATTAAGTTTTGTTTCATCTTATACAGTAATACATTTATACATTAAGCCACTTAACAAATTTTCCTAAGATATAGGGGCATTTGCAGGTTATATCTTTCAATAGCTCACCAGTGTGAAACAAATCTCTCCTGACAGATGCAATGATAAAAGGTGTGAATACATTAAAAAAATCACAATCACATTATTTCTTGGAAACCATTCTTATTAGAACTGTAAGTTAGAACTATTACAGTACCTGGGATACAAAAATATGGTTTTCATATATTTTTGCATCACTTATATTCATTTCAGAGACAATTCTGTTAACTCGTAAATGAGAGCAGATTATCTGAAATTACTTTTGTTCACTGACTATAAAAACAGTTAGAAATCAGTTTGCAACCATGCATTTTATCATACTGCACAAAAGAAACCTCACATTAATATCAGGGAACGCAGCAGAATCAAATTCTTCAAAAAAGAGACAGATCTCTTCCTGGTTAAGAAAGTAAAATTGTGGTCAAAATTCTTTACATGCTTCTTGCCTTCAGTGAATTCACACCCTCCTCCAATTCTGTTTCTGTTCTCAGCTGAGTTACCATACCAGTTCAAGTTTTCATTAAGCCAGCTGGAGTCACTGGTGGCTGCTGGGCTGCCCTGTGCTCTGGAGGGGTCACTTGGCCTGTGACATATATCATTATGCTGTTTCCAGCTAAATGGGACAGGTCACGTATGACCAAAGATGGCAGGTTTCTTGCCATCAAATATCTCTAACAAACTGCAAGAAAACTTAAGAAAACCCACCACAAGCAAGCAACCTAACATACAATATCATCATTAAAAGCATAGAAGGATATCTTTCATTTCCAAAATGGAAAGATCTTCTATGATTTAATTTTTTTGGCTGGCTAAATAAAAAATCTCACACAGTTGCATTCAGACTACCTAGTGAATAAAAGAACTTAATGAATGACCACTTACTGAAGAAAAGGAAAAATAATGCTAATGAAAATGATTATATCATTTTACATAAAAGTTACACAGCAGAGAAAAAAAATCCATGCATATTACAGAGAAAGGGACAAAAATAGGAAAGACCATATTATTTTCTGCCTTTTAACTGACTATAATGGTTAATGAGAAAATACAGTTTTTTGAAAGTATCAAATCATTTTGTATAATTCTTTTAAATTCCAATTTCCAATCTGCAAAACCATTTCTCTCTAAGCAGCTAGATTTCACAAGCTTATCATCCATTTGCAAAAAAATAATTCTTTTCTTCAGATCATATTTACTTCTGTAACTCAATCTTCCTAAAATAATCTCAAAATAATCATGAGTTTGATACTTGTTCAAACTGTAAGTGCTCAAGTCTATCTACACCATGTAACCTATAATGTAGGTCCTCTCTATGCATTTTGTTAAGAAAGATGCTCAACACACTCAGCTATACCAGTTGATCATCATGGAAGTTACTTTGGAAGAGCAAAGCCATGGAAATCTTTACAAAGTCTGTGACACAGAAAAAAGAAATCAAAATGACCACATGACTGTTCAACACAGTGTTTAACCTTGAAGATACATCTAAATGATTTCTACAACTTAGGAAAACAAACCAAAACAAATCATTGGCCTCACAGGGTAAATATACACTTATATTTGCATTGTCTAGAGTGCAGCGTGAACAGCACAAAGATTTAATAGTAAAACGAAAAGCACTATCCTGATAGAAGGAATTCAGTTATGTTTTGCTAGAAAATCTGTTCACTGAAAAAAAAAAGGCAAAATGAGAAGGAAAAATCCTTGTCACAAAAGGATGCTCAAAGCCCCTCATCTCATTTAGCAAATCTATCAGTGTACCTGGCTACAAATGTAAATGTCATAGATTATGGTAAGAACAGTACTGAAAAATTAGTTACAGTATGTCTGATTGTCCTGTCTCATATCTCAGCTCTAACACTGAAGATTTGACTAGTACCAGAAAATAACTGGCTTAGACTAATTCTGTGTAGCACAGTGCTGCAAAATTTTGGAAATAATACCATGGAAGGCATCATCATTCAGTTCCAAACACCTGCAACTTTGAGAAAAACCCACTTTTAGGACATTTACATTTGCTCACAACGGGACACTTAGATATTGCATTGAAAAACTTCAATTTATTTTACATATTTTTTAAATTTTAATTTAGACACCACTTCTTGAGAAGTAATTTTTTCTTTCACATTTACTTGAGAAAATACACTACTAATGAAAAAACTAAATTCAATCTGTTCAGTTTTTTGTAATCTTGTACTTTCATCTGCCTAAGTCAACACATTATTAATAGATACTAATGCACATTATGAATTTATGTTTACAATAGCCAATCCACAGTGCTAGATCAAAAAGATCTTTTTACAGTTTGATAAACTGATGGTGAATCCTATTGTTCCTGGTATTCCTGACTGAATTCTGTTAAATAATCTTATATCAGGAGTCACAGCACACTCCATACCACATTTCTGTAAACTGACTATTAAAATTGTTAAACTGCTTTGCACATCTTTGTGGCCACTAGAAATCTCTATACTTTCAGCTGTTTGCTTACATTTTTGCCTAAATATAGAATTTAATGTGAAACCAGGTACTAGCTAAGAAATTATTGATCTCACAAACATAGTACATAAGCAATAACATAAGCAATAACGTCTAAACCAGAATAGCTTCCTAGCATTTCAGTTATGATGATCTAATCTAAAACAATGTACTGCAGGTCATTAATTTCAGAACTTGCTTTTGCATAAAGCTGATAAAATATTATACTGTAGGTCTGGATAATTGCAAAGATGCAGAGGGAGCTTTGCTTTAGAAGCCCATCACATATTTTTCTAGCAGCTGACCCTGCTTTGAGCATCAGGTTGGACTAAAGACCTCCAGGTCTTCAGGTTCCACTCCGAATTGTTCAGTCACAGTCATTCTACAAATACTTTTTAAGCAAAGAGGAAACTCACAGGCACACCAACTAACACACTAGAGGACAGAAGTTACAGACAAATGGGGAACAGAAATAAAAAGTACATGTGGGAGCAAAATAGGTGGCATGAAGCAAGAGAAAACTTTTTTTATTAACTTAGCACCTGTTTAAAAGTAAAAAACCAATAACTATTGCATAATATCTTCATTTAAAAGATTAAGAATTAGAGAAAAAAACCTTATATGCTAGTAAATGATATAGAACAGCTAGTAAATAATATATTCTAGACCAAGAACTCTTTCAAACATATTGCACAGGGAGGTTAGTGCATAAAGACAGAGATAGCAAAGAGGGGAAGGATACTCTAAATTATGTCAACAAGCTCCTTGTACCGCAGGGCTCTGTACAATTAAGTAAAAGACAGTTGGGACCTTGGAGATAAACATATGGTGGGCAAAAAGAACTCTGAACAAACTTAAGGCTTGCACTTGTTACTGAATTATAGAAGAGGTTTTAGGCTCTAGCATAAAAGAAGTAAGAATTTCTGAATAATAGATGCATGTGTTCATATATGGCTTTATGAATAATTCTGAAAATTTAACATTACAGACTTTTTTAAGGAAAAAAAATAGTATCAATGGCAGAAGTCATAGCCATACCTAAATAACCAGGGAGCAAAAGATGGCTGCTAACAGACCTGTGGCAAACAATGAAAGAGAAAAACACCTAAAGGAAGCTAATAGCTAAAAAGCTATTCTCTCAAGAACAGTGACACAAGAGTAATGACAGTGAGGGACAGACTCCTTTGAACAGCAGAAGACCTTGCAAGGTCTATCAGCACAGCTGTGCTATCAACATGAGCATCAATATTTTTTAGAACACTGAGAGCAAAAGAAAGAAGGATAAGATGAAGATATCAAAGAGATTGAACAAGCAATAAAGATGACAACAGAATAAATGAAATTATTGATGGTACATACCTTGGTACCATAAAGAATAAGGCATATAGAATGTTAGAAAACAGTAATGTTACATCATGGGATGTATTTATGGGAAGAAAATTCCCTGACAAGTGAATCATGTACTGCTATTTTCATGAATTTTTATTAGCATACTTTATTGAAAGAAGAAAGTCTACTAATTTAAATTGAAAAAAGAATTTGGGAAATGGAGCATATTTTGTGGGGCAGGGAGGCAGGGAATGGGCATCTTAAAAAGTGAACTGTTTTCCCACCATGTTCTTGACAGTACCATAAAAGGAGAACAGACATAGTCCTATTTTTGCTGCATGAGTAAGAGCACCACTGGAACCTAGGAACAGAGGCTGGACATGCTCTAAGGTATTGGGAGCACATTTCAATCCTAAATTCACAAGGCATTTGTCACAATAACAGTTACAGCTAAAACCTATAGGTGATTCTGAATTTTCTTTGCACAGACTGTTAGATTTTCACTGCACACAAAAGAGCAGAGCGAACAGGATGATTACCAAACTGATTCATGGCCTACAGATGCTAAATCCTATCCATAAAAGTATTGAGGCAATGAAACAATAAAAATAGCTGATACATGAATACTAGCAAGTCTTAAAAGATACAGAAAAAATTACAAATCATTTGAAAAGCAAGCCAAGGGCATTACATTACTCACCCCTTCAGCAGAACACCACCTGCCATAAAAGTTGAATAAAGCAGCATTGATGCCAAGGCATGTATTTTAATTGTCTTTCAAATGTCTTCTATCCACACCAATTGCATAAAAGAAACTGACCTGATACTGACTCGGATATTGGCCATCCAGCCTATTCTTACACATCACCACTTGTATTCAGCAAACTATTCATGAATAGTTTTTCATAGTTTTCTTGGAACAAAATCTTGACTAGAACATGTAGCTTAAAATAAATAATGTCCAGAAAAACACATGAATACCTATTTAACTTCAAAGAACCACATAATTTAAGACAATTACATCCACTTTTACTCTCTGGGTCACCCTTAAGTCACTTAGTGAAATAAATGAATTTAAAATTACTTGATTTGTTTCTCACTCACCTTCTCCCACAATGGTCAGCCAACTTATTTCAAGACAAGATTCACTACTAACTGAAAGAACGAGATTTCCAGTACTACCTTACCTTGAAAAGGGACTCTCCATCAGGCAAGAGAAATTCTAAAAGCACACTAGAGACTTACAAGAATAAAAAAAAAAGAAAAAAGACTGAAATAAAATGTTTACTTATTTTGGTGGTTTTCTCTTCATCATTCATGAAAAAAACATTTAACCAAGTCTGCTCTCTCGTTTTTGACTTAAGGACATTAGCTAAAGCACAGAAGCATAGAATAACTTCATGCAGCAAAAATAAGCAGAAGTCATAGTGCTATTCTGAGGCAGGTTGCTAATTTGAATTTAATGAAATCGTATCTTTTTATGATACATATTCAAAAATGCACTACATCTACCTATTTATAGTTGAACAATCTTAAGGTCTACCTTGCCAGTCCACTATAATGTACAAAATTTCCAGCCCAGCTGGCTTTGTATTCAGTGCATAGACTGTACTTTACAAACTCAAAGAAAAATGTGGCACAGAAGACATCTAAACTTTTCTCATCAGCAGTAAATTGTCCTTATCGTGAAAACAAATTTAAATTAGTTGAATGAGAGTAATGAGCACAGTGTACAAAAAAAATGAAGTAGCTCGTATTTTGCATTAATATCCTATGCAAGTATATATTATAGTGATAAATACATATTTTTTGTTTTTCTTCTAAAGCTGATTAACTGTATTTAACACTGCTGTATTAATTTTGTAAGCATTCATAATTTATCAGCTGGGCAAGTCAGTGTATATTGTGACTTCGGTTTTTCAAATGTTGCATTATGTCTGGATACAGGAGGGACGTTATGATAAAAACCAAGAAAAAATTCAGCGTGTGCATGCCATACTCTCCATTGAAGCCAAATAGAGAAATTGTTATACAACTGTGATACCTCTGTAAACAGCAACACACTTAAATAGACTCAGTTTATTGATCACTAGATGTATGAAACTAATAGAAAGCAAAGTCCACAAGAGCATAGAAAAAAAAGAAAATAATCTGGAGAGTACAAAAGAGAAAAGGTAGGGAAAAGAAGAATAAAAGGATGAGAGATGAAAGGAAGATAGTCCTAGCTTTGCACAATTGTACAAAATTACTTATACATACCATGTTTTGTAACTACTGTTGACAGATTTCTCCTTTTTCAGATTTGGAGCCAATCAGGAAAAGCACAGACTCACTTCATATGTGAATCTAGTCAAACACCTGATCCTGATTTCAGGTTCTGTACATTATATTAGAAATAACAGAAATTTCATCCAAATATCCACTGAATTGCAAGTCTTTTAGTCAGAAATCACGAGCAACAAAGTTCAACACTGCAATTTTCAAAATTTACAGTCAACTAACAATGAAAACACCCAATCTTTGTAGGCATGAGTTTTTAATATTCTTGGCTTGCACTGAGATACTCAAGTCTTTACAGCACGGAAGAACTTTATCCCATGGCACAGCAGACTGGTGAGAAGGCTGCAAGTGCAGCAGGCCATGGTACACAATGAAGGTCAGGCTTAGGCAAGGCAGTGATTGGCACTCCCATATGGAAGTTCTTTAGTTGGTTTAACAACTTTTCTTTCATTGTTTAAACGCTTGTACTTTTGGTGACTAAGGTCATTAATTCAATGATGGAAACAACGTACAGTCCTAGCAATCAACAGCAATGTGAGAAACTAATAATAGAAGTATTAACACTCTTAATTGCAAATATACTGCTTTTCTCTCACTTCTGTCTCCTCTACAAATCGCTTGGTCTAATTAATTTTGCCTAGCTCTTCTCTGCTACTTTGTGTTTCACTATCAAATAGTGAGGACCCTAAATTGTCTCAGTTAATTCTGCTGAGAACTTAAATACTGTCCTCTTTCATGTTCCTCCATTACCAGGTTATTATTTTACATTTCCATTTTGATTTTCCTTTCTATTTGAATGTGAAATGCAAAATTAACAAGAGACGTAAAAGAATAACCATAGAGTAATACTATATTACAGCAGAGTTTACTTGCTAAAGTAGACATGGAGCAGCACATAATTAACTTCTCACAGAAATGAAAAAAGAACATATTAATTCTTATGAGAATTACAGGATAACCGATGCAATAAATATAACTGCAGTGGGTAAATTGTATGAACATGATCCAAATGGTGTTTGAGCGAATCCATACTAAATGAAAATACCTCATGGCAGTTTATGTATCCATTCAAAGAAGAAGAGTCAGCAGTGGTAAACAAAACATGTGCCATCTGCACGCAAAGGTTTGCAATTTTGTGATTATTCTAACTATTGTTAAAAATTGAACAGTATACAAGAAAATTCCTGCACACTCATATACAGTACTTGTTTTTCCCCCCTTTTCCGCTGCTTGCTCTTGTTTCCCACATAACTCTTGGGCTGTCGAGTCTAAAGCAACACGAATAGATACCCTGGGCAACTGGACAAAGAGTGTTTTTCAGCAGAGATAGGCTCAAAATGAGGACAAACCAATGCTGAGAGGGACAGGAAATGGGATCATGAGACAATTATCAATTACCATAAAAATAACTTTATTAAAAACAATCAGCCGAAGTAGGAATATCTCTGCACTTCTCCACATGCCAATATCCTGCAGCACCTGCAAAAGAAAAGAAAAGGAAGTATATGAAAAAATAACTTAGTGCTCTACGCACTGCATTGCCAATTTTTCCACACTGCTTACCCTTCTCCTCTGCTTCCAGCAATTATTGGCAGGACATCGTCTCTCATTCTAGGCATAGAGGACACAGAAAGATTTAGTTCCCTGTCAAAACCATTGATTTTTCTATACAACTGTAATATACATTACAAGCACACTGCTGTCATGGAACATTTATTGAGATACTTACCTTCTGCTTTCTGAATCCTTGCATCATTTACTGAATGAGACTTGACATCTACATAGCACCTCCAAGCAGGAAAAGGACAGAGTAACACTGATTCACCGTGGCTGCATAAACATGGTGCAGTTCAGGCATTTGGAGCCTCTCCTCCTGTAGCAAGATAACTTCAATACACAGTGAACAACCTTCTATAATAATACACAGCAGCCTAACAGTGGATCCCGAGTTCTTATGGACATGTCTGATTGTGTTTACTGCTTTGAAGCCTCCTCCCAGGTCATCTCTCAATTGGAAATATAAAGTCTCACTATCAAATCTTCTGGCAGCTGTCTGTACCACCACCTTTGACATGTGGATCTTACCTTTGTCTACCTAGACTTGTTTCAGTAATGTACAAGTTCCTGTCTACATATTTTTGCATCTGGTTAAACTGCAGCTGAGCCCAAACGAGGCCAAACCTCAACACTGCAAGCCATCTAATTGCATTAGCATACCCTTGGGTATCACCTTTAACAATTCCTCAAGCTCAGCGAAGCATTTACCTAAAGACCACATTCAAAATGCAGGTTATGAGTCTAATTGGGTATAAGGTCACATTTAAATACACAGCTGTCTGTGCAGCATTGGAGCCAAACAATTACCTGTGTTTCACAATAAAAAGTGTTTACCTCTGAGATGCACCAGCTGTGCACATGGCTAATCCCAAACCAAAATGTACACATATGTGTGCATAGAGACATAATACAGCCAAGCTCCTCTGGATGAAGATGAGATACTGTGTCCTCAGTTGAAATCCAAGCTTGAAGCACACATTCTTTCTTCCTGACGTGCCAAGACAGCATGAATGCTCCTGAAACTGGCATCATGCAGAAGAGGCTTGTACCTGGCACTAGGAGTTACATGGAAACTTACCTGGAGACTTATACACAATATCCATTTTTAAGGCTTCACAAATTCTCTTTTTCTAATCCACACACAACACTTTGATCTCACCAGTACCCCTCGATCAGCACATAATGATAACCAGTACACATCCACCATGGAAGTGACAGAGTAATGGTTATATGTAGCATTATGGACAATGCACACCCACTTTTACAGACTGATTTAATGCAACTAGTGCTTCTACCCAACCCAGCCTCCAGCAAAGCAGAGAAACCCAGACTAGCTTGGGCTTTCTAAACTTGTCAGTTTAATGTGTTATCAATTTTGGGTTTTTTTGATTTCCATAAATTTCATCACAAATGATTAGGAGGTTCAGTCAGAGAGAGCAGCAGAAATAAAACACCGAGGACGGTCATTAAAGTTACATATATTAACATTATTTTATCCACCCATTTCACAGAGTTACTATTTTGACAAAGTATTACAGGCAATTAACAACACGCATAAGTTAACCACATGGTAGATCTTAGTCTTGCCTCTTAAAAGTAGTGCAAGTTAATCCAACCCAGTTCATTGCCAATACAGAAAATGCAGATTAATTGGAAAAATGACATAACGAGGAAAGTAAAGAGAGTAGCACCTAACCAAGATGGTAGTTAGGTCACAAAACATTTATGGAAAAATGTCTCCCTCTCAATTAAACTAAAACTAAACCATATGCCCCAAAGTGAGCCAAGATGTAAGGCAGCCTGCAACTTAGTCACTGTATACATGTTGACTTTCATTTAAGACATATGTTTTCCTAAACAGGTACAACCACTGGCAGTGCATCCTCCAGCCCCTGAGAAACCTCTGCTTCATCTGTTACTCTTATAACACAGCACACAGACATCAGCTGTTTGTATAAAACTCTCTTCTGGTGCTCATGTCTCTTTTCTCTAGAGATGATAAATGACTCTTCTTCCCAGTTAAGAGAATCCTGTAGAAAGTGCTGAAGATCTAAAGCCATTTCATGCCTCAGGACACTGTTGTTGTTTTGTAGCATACTTAAAAAGGACAGGTATTTCATGAGGCAAACGGAAAGAAGAGGTTCCAAGACAAAGCCTTTACTGGATTTGAAAAAGGTTCCAAGAACAAAGCTTTTACTGAATTTGAAAAGGCAAAATCAGAAGAAGGCAATGAAAATTTGGGGCAGGATGAAAAACAAAGGGATTTGAGGAGCAGTAACAATGAAAATAGGAAACATTCCAAGTATCAATGCCTATCAGAACAGCCCTTCTTAGTTCTTCAGGAGTTTATTGCAAGAGTACAGATGAAATATTTTAAATGCTTATGATTAATAACAATCTAATTATTAGACAGATATGCTTTCATAGTTCTGGGGATGACTGTCATGCATAAAAACAGTCAATGCACCATATTAACAGAACAAGATCCACCTGGTTTATAGTTTTGAAAAGGAATACAGGGAAAACTGAACTTTATTTTTCAAACATATATCCTTTAGAACACATACATTCCTTGCTCACATAATTGAATGTTCATCCTCTCTTCCAGAAAGGACTGGAGAATTATGAGGTTTTATAACAGGTAAGAGCTGCCAGATAGTAACTAAGGCAAGGACCATCCATGTACACACTGTTGATTTATTTCCATTGTCTGTTTGCTGCTACAAGACATTGAGTTTCAGAGGACAACTCATCAGCTCCACATTTTGACAGCTGTGCAGGAACTAATGAACTCTGCCTTTTCATTTCTTGCAAACAGGAAAAATACTAAGTCGTTGCAATCTTGCTTATCCTGCCCATCAGCAAAACCAACTTGCATTTCAGAAAAAATCAAAATGCATCTGTCACAGTGCATGACCCAAGGTCACAGAGTCAATTTAGCTCACTGGATCATGTGTTCCCAAAGTCTTAGGCATATAACCATCTTATCATAATTAGGAGGCAGTGAAAATCAGCACAGTGAAAATAAAGCATGCAACCACCTTCTCCAGTATTAAAGGCTGCTCAGAATACAGAAAACTGAATACATTTCACATTGTAGTCATTGTAAGGATATATATAAATTTTAATAGGACCTTATTCTTGAGTTACTTTATTGCTCTTCTCAATTAAATACTATTTAATGATTCAGCACTTACAAGGTATTATATATATCATTAATACTCCATTGATTTCAGCGAGGATTCTTCTGATTTTTTCCAGAAAAGTAGTTCCAAGGAAAAATAGTAATTTTCTGTATAGGCCCTAAGCATCAACAAGCTAAAAGTAGTGACTAAATACAGCAACCACTGTATTGTTTTGGCAATTCACACATGGCTCCCCATGATACAGGTTGTTGCATCATAATTGTTTACACCATGATACTGGTTTAACTGCTAAGAAGCCCAAGGATTAAGACTACTTCATGTTATTACTGTATTTCCATCAAAACTGCAGTGACCTGGCTGTTGCACTTTATTGCAGCATTTTATTTTCAACTGTATCCATCATAAATTACTGTTACACAATAAAAGACTCGGAACCATCAGATTAGGTGGTGACAGTGAACTGCTGAAACAGCCATGCTTGTTCATGTGTTGTAGCAGGTTATTCCAATACTCACCTTCATGTTTCATCCCTAAACACACCTTAACTCTACTCATTCCCAGTGTAAGAAATGAGTAAAACAGATGGCTCCTTGTCTCAGGCACAGATTTGCTGCCTAGAACACTTATTTTCAAAGGTGACTCCCAGGCTCAAAGACTGCTCTCAGGCACAATTCCACCGTACACTTGGGACACCATGCACAAGGTCAGCCTCCAAAACTCAGCTTTCAGCTGCTACCTGTTGCACCAAAGTGACCATGTTTGCTAGCAGAGATATTTGGCTTCATCATCAAATTTTCCATCAGAAAAGTAAACCATTCAGCCCTGAAGCATTGTTAACCACTTGGGTCAAAAAATGATTTGAAGCTGTAGATAGTTGTATCCCCATACTCTCTAATGCTAACAATACATCACTTAGATTTTTCATTGAATAAAAGCTGCTTCTGTCCATCTCTCTTTTTTTTTTTTACAATCTCTCTTGCTTACGTGAGCCTTACCATGCCCCATCAACATGAAATTCTTAATATGATTAGTAGATTTCCAGTTTGTAGGAACATTCTGGTAAAATTTTCTTATTTTTGTGTTAGAAATGTAAATAAAATTGCATGCATCATCACTGGGGACCACGCAGATGTGCACCAACACGGACCAGGTGCACTGTACTCCTGCATAGTGTTCTCCTATGCACCACTGTGCTCCCTTCAAAGGAACTGGGGAGCACAGGCAACGAGACAGTGAAGTCTGCACCCTCTTGCAAGGAAGAAATTTATGTGTTACTGAAACATCCCCCGGAGAGATGAGGAATCTCAATGCAGAAAACTTGACAAAAGTAACTGTAACTGAGACTCTAAAGCACAGACAGAATAAAAGACCTTGCCCAAAGCCTCTTTGGAAGATTATATCAGAGATGGAAATTAAATTGAGTGAGTATCAGACACAAGACTTACTTTTTTTTTTCTTTCTTTTTTCTTCAAGGTACTAGAAAGTATAAAACATTTCCTTATCACCAGAAATTTCATAAAGCTTGACCACTCTGATCACAATACTTTAATCCACACTTTTAAGGACATAGCGTCCCTTGAACACATGATTGGCTTTCAAGAGGTGCTGCACATGAATACATCAGAACCTTACAATAATTGCCACATTTGCAACATTTTAACATATATGCCATGTTAATAATATGCCTTTATCTCTGCTATCCAGACAAAGAAACAGACAGTACAAACCAATGTCAGCAGCAGTATTAAAGTTATTAGGTGTTCAAGTTTTGGAATGTACAATATTGAATATTGTATGAAACATAAACCTGACAATAAGCAGATGAGGAAGGGGAGAGCATAAGAAGTTAACACAAAAGTCAGTGTGGTACGTAAACTGAATGCATAATTCTTGTTCTCCAAGTCCTGTGTATTAGAGCTAAAGCTATGGTAGGAAGCAGATTTCAACATGCAATGGAAAAGCCATGTACACAGCCTCTAACTACTGAGCTCTGGGACAGGCTGCCTTGGGAGCTTGTGGGGGAAGACAGTATCAACAGGTTCACAAAAGGATACACAAATTCATGAACAACAGATCCCTAACAGGACAGTAAAAGGACTGGGTAGGTGTACACATTTCAATGACCCTTGAGAGTCTAGCAAACAAAAAAGAAAGAAAATTACTATGCTTATGTACTTTCCTTGGCAAATGTACATGAAGCTAGATGTGTAGTTACTGTACATTTCATCTGTCTTCTGTGGCACCTCTACAGCAGACGTTCCTAGCTAGATGAGATTGAAGTTTATCTACTATGACAATCCATGTTTACATGGTTTTCAAGCAAAATTACTGGAAGATGATGGAAATAGAATTTCTAAGGCAACTGAGCCCACAAATGCAACGAAAATATTAAAAAGAGTGTTCCCTGAATCATGTACAAAGAAAGCTAAGCTCTACAGCATCTATATGTTGTTATTTTCAATATCTGGAAAATACTCTTCACAGTAATTGCAATTATTTCCTGTAGTACAGAAGTGAACTCATTGGAGAGGCTTTGCATGAGTGTCCCTAATTTGATGAGTATATTGTCACCTGATTTCTCTGTATACAGAGTGGGGATTTGTACTTTGCTATGTGTGCAGTTATGAGTCCATATGTGCTTACGCTTCCTAAGTAAATCTTCATAAAACTGGAGGAGGATTTAAGAAGCACAAGCATTTCACTTTTGCATATGATTCTGGAACTTGCTTTTTTCTAGCCCACGGAAAACAACTTCAAGCCTCATTTTAGGCTGCTGTCATAATATTTTCAGGCTTGAGACACAAGATTTCATTAATTTCTATACCATCAGGATCTGTTCCAATATTAAATAACAAAATCCGAAAGCTACTCATATGAGAGGACTACTCTGAGCCAAGACTTCAGGGATTGGCTTTAGTTCAAGCCTTAAAGAGATGTCTGAAAAAAAAAAAAAAAGAGAGGAAACGAAAAGGCTCAAAATAAAGTTAAAATAATTCATCTTTCCCTCCCGGGTAACACTTTCTTGCTTCTTATGGAAAGGTTCACTGTAAGAACCCTATCTATCTATATTCCTTATCCTGTTTCTTTTATGCATATGCCTGCCCTTCAACTTATATGCCTCAAGACTGCTGCTTACAATTTAAGTTAAGCAGGGAAACTGGGATATATGCAGAGCCTCTAAAGTAGCTATTTCTTGGTTGTGCTTGTCCACTAAGCCTGTGAAAACACTTGAATTGATTCCACTAGTACTTTTCAAGCTCCATGTAAAGTGGAGTGTAACACAAAACTTTTGGAGATCACAAAACAGCACTCTAGAGAGAACAGTGCTCTAGGTATGACACAAGTCAAAAAGCAGTAGGAAAAAAAGCCCTCAACCTGCTGGCTATCCTCTTGTTAATGCAGCCTGCCATGCAGTTAATATTCATCACTGTATTGGTGTCTTGACAACTGGAAAACAAAATC
>NW_008660891.1:32635-40817 GCF_000695815.1 Acanthisitta chloris | reverse complement strand
ACTTTAAAAGCAGTATTTTATGACTTTGATAGGAATTTTCAAGCTTTTTCTTAAAGTGTTTTCAGTGATATTTACTGGTTTATGCAAGCTGTTTTAAAAAAAGGATGCACCAGACCACTAACTGTTAAGGACAAATCTAGGTTTCCTTAGGGAAATTACCTGTGCTCCCTGAAGATCACCAGCTGAGAGGTGAAACAGTGACCTGTTAAGCCTATTATTTCATCAGGTTATGAATACAGAGCAGCAATTCAGCCAATAGAACTCCATCTTTTCCTTTCAAAAATTGTAAGAAGCAATTATTTACTCTTGCTTAAGCTTTTTCCTTATCAAGTTAACTTATTTCACATAATCATGGATCCTTGACTCTCTTCTTAAAAGGTATTCCTCTGACTTGAGATGAAATATTTCATATTAAACCTTGTTATATTTCATATTATAATCAACACCAAATTATTTTTAAAAATAGAATTCTAATTTTAAAATTACTTTCCTTTACATGAAAGCAGGCATTAACTCTTCCCTAAAATCTCATATAAAATATCATTCTTCAAATGCCGTGATATGGACACAGAATCTTTCTGTTATGTTTCATTAAATAGCAATGAAATATTAAAACATCATTATGTAGTTTAAAGCTCCCTAGCAGTGGACAAGAGAAAAATTTAACCTTCATATAATTGCAAATGTAATCGGTAAATATAATAGGAACCCAATCCAAAGCCCACTGATGGAGGTCATGGGAGTTTTCCCATTAACTTCCATGTGCTTTGGACTAAAGCAGCAAGATAAATATGAACAAGTGAAAGGAAGAGAAATTAAAACTTACCCATGAATTCAATTCCTAAATGGTCTGCTATACTCATGAAAGCATGTAAAAGAAAAAAGAGAAAAGAGGCAGAAATGTTAGGAAGAGACTAAAATGTAAAGTAACCTTTATCATTACTGACAGCATTCAGTATTTATATGGCAGCACTGCAGAGTGCAATGTGGGCATCAGGGGCCCACTGTGTGGGTCCAAATGAAAGGCACAACTCTGCTCTTTGATGGGAAAACCTAAAATGAGAATTTAGGGCACTCAGTTGTCACAGAAAGGAAGCATATTTGGGGAAGAACACGAACACCTCTACTTTAAATTCAAATAACGTGCCTTAAGTCAGCTACCCAAAGGGATTTCATCCTCCCGAAACTCCTCTCTCAACTTGCTAACTACTGTCATTAGTTAGACAAGGTTTGAGCTTTCATTTTCTCTGACAAAGATCAAAAACTAAAGAGATGAATGGAAGGTTTTTACTGAGTTTTGGAGCTCTTGCCACAGCACAGTGGGTTCACTTGCACCCATTGTGACTATCTCCTATCTGCTGTACCACAAAAAATCTGACTTTGGGAAATAGTAGCTGTATTCCCTACTTGGCCATTGGATTGATATGATGCAATAATTTCAAGACACTTAGAACTGAAGCAAAAATTTCAACACTTTTAGAATACTGACTGTATTACCATATGGACGTCTAAACATTTCAGGCCCCTTTTTCACATTAGGATATATGTCACTAATGGACAGATGTTTTATGGAAAAGTAGATTTAAATTTACATAAAACGTTCATTAAATTTTAAGTCACTTGGAAGTATATTTAAGTTGATATACGATTCAAGAATAACAAACTCTCCATCCTGCAGGGACAGGACTATAGAAAACATGTTAATGACTTTTCAGAACTGAGTGTGCAAGGAGAAGTAGCTTTAAATCCAAACTGAAACTGTGGAAGGTGAGAAATGCAGAAATGCTGCAAAATGCAATTCTATTCTATACTAGACTTGAAATACTTTCATTTTCCATGGGAGCTAATAATTGGCATTACATAGAACAAAGAAGGCTTGTTTTGCTTTTTTCATTATTTTTCCTGAGGAAAATGCAGTATTTCCCTTTAAAATATAATAAAAGTAAAATATTTTAACTGTGTTCGTCTTCCTTTCAATTTATAGTCATATTTCCTTAACACAGAACAGACTAACATGATTTTGTCGAAGTTTCCAAGAGCAATGTGTGCAGAGAGGAAGGCAGTAGGAAAAGAGCAGGAGGGGCACAAGAAAGACATAGCAAGCCTGATGTGTTGGCTCATGCCTGGAGCTGGGAGGTACTACTGGGAACTCTGTGAAACACTCAGTCCTATTAGCTAATGTACTGCAACTTTCAAAAGTCCACTTAAAGTCCATACAGCCAAGTAAGAGAAGATTTTCCAACATAAACCAACAGTAAATTTAAACACTTCATTGTCAATGGTGACACCTGATGAGATTTTGGAAAATTTCAGTTTCTGTTGAAATTCCTGGAAATGTTCACCTTCTGTAACCTTTGAATCCTTCCAGGAGAATGCATCAAGCATCAGCTTGCTCAGTTCACTTAGCATACAAATCTGTATAATAGTTGCTAAACTTCAGATTTGTCTTCATGCAGAAAACACAATATGCATCTCAAAAGAAAAGAACATAAGATGATGCTATGTGGTATAAATACCTTATTAGCATGATGTTAGGGCAGGCACATTATGTAAGTTTAGTGACATCCAAATGAATCTTTCCTTTCAGTATTAAATACATAGCTCAAAATTATACAGATATGTATGCCACATTACAATCTTCTAATCTGTATTCTTGCATTGAGGTACAAACATCACAAACAATCTCCTAGTATATTTGGCACAGGGATGTAATGTTTTTAAGAGCATGAAATCAGATATATCAAAAGTGCATGAAACATACTATATATTCACAGAGATTTGTAGCTTAATTTTTTTCCCCCTCTAATTTTCTGCACCTGTGAAATCTGCAAATATTATCTACATGCAATTCACACCTTTGCATCCTTCTGTAAACTAGATCAAATGCTTACTTTTAAAAATGGTAACAGAGATCAAAGCACCATAATCCAGTTTCCAAGAAACTATGGATATTGACATATAAAGCAAGATCATGCAATATCAACTTTTTAAGTCTATGAAGAGCAGCTCAAAAAACAATCCTCCTTTCCTAACTGGGCTATAAACATTCTCTCCATGTTTTCCATTTGCAGTCTGGAATCTCCCCATTGAGTTTATCAATATGGTTAAAAGTCACTTGCTCAGAAAGTGCACACGAAATATACCTTTCCTTTAAAAAGATAAAAAAAAAAGCATTTCAGTTCACATTCGAGTGGCTTATATGTTATGAGAGTCAAGGGTATATGTAGCTTTACTGGGAAACGTGTTCAACTGGAGAGGGTGGAAACATGTCATGTTATTTATTTAAAATATCTCACATGCCTGGAAAACAACTTCAGCAACCAGTGTAATATATATTGCTGACAAAGCTGATTTACCCAGATTACGATGAAAGGATGTCCAATGGGATAAACCTTTACAATAAAATATCCAAGCTGCCAATCATTATGTATAGTTCAACAAGCTCTGTGAGCAGCTATTTGAGAATAGAAAACAGTAAAATTGTAACTCTTGCAGATGTCTCACATGCTGGCACTGGTTATGACCATCATTGGGCTGCCCCTTGGTGGGCAGGCTTCAGTCCAGAGATTACTCTCACTTGCACTGCTGTGGTGCAAATAACATATTCTGCAAGCTCCAGTTCTGGAGATAACTTTCCCTCATCTTAACAATGGCAAGACACTCTCCCAGCAGGTCTGTGTGAGAGACAGACATGGTATCAGGAGTGGCACAGAAGGGGTAATGGGGGGAGAAATGAATTGTGGTGGCAACCGGAGACTGAATCAAACCCTAAAATGTGAAGCATTGACCCCGGGATGCCACAGTGTGACAAAGGACTGTAAAATTGCTATACAGCCATAATATACAAATGATAAATTGCCTGCAGAACACTTCCCTGGACACAGCAAGTACAATGCCAAGTAATTCACTATCAAGAAATGCAGTTCCTTTACGGACTCAGTTCAACAAAAATTTATATGAGAACCATGACTGTGCTGAAGCGAGGGTGCTGCTCCACATGATGGGGTCATTAACCAAATAATGTGACTGCATTTTATTTTTCTTATTGTGATTTCTTCTTTCTTTCTGGTCTTGTTATGTTCTTAGAAGCTAATATATTTCTCAAGAAGATTATTCAATTTTATATTTTATTTTATGAATATTTCTGTATTTTCTTGTTGATGAATACTGTGCCTTATGGTCCTTGCACTATGTAAATTTGTTGTTAGTACTAAAGCCCTTTTAATTTATACTTTTTAAATACATACACACCTGGGAATACTTGATAATGAGCACAAGAGAAGACAAATTTGCACTCACTAATATAGTAATTTGTAAGAGCTTCACAAAAAACAAACAGCTTTGTGTTTGGATTGTGGTTTTCTAGGGCTTTTTTTCTTAGTCATATTAACACTATGAATAGAAATATAAACTCAATATGTAAAGCTAACTGATTTATAGAAGAAAAATCTTGGACATGAAAGTACTCATTGTAAACCACTACAGACATTTTTATCTGTTCTAAGGATAACTTGACTTTGGCATGAAGACGACAGCTTTAGGAAATCAGTGCAACAGCAAAGTATTTTCCTCTGCAAATGAAATTTATAGCTTCCAATAAACTCATAAGATTTGTTAAATTGTCCTTGGTAGATCATTGTCTTGAGCACAAAATGCAATATGATAATATGCTGCAAGTACCTTGGGACAGCTCAAGCACTCTGAACAGATTATCTGTCTGGAACGAACAGGACAAAGTTTAACTCCTAAGTATTAGATCAATAAAACTTTGTCTGAAATAAAGAAAAATCCTTCCATTCAAAAGGCAGCCAGATTAGGATACCACCTAAAGATACAAACTGCTGCTCTCTTATCTTTATTACGCTTCAGGGCACACAGTTATCAGTCTACTTGTATATTCAATGAAGTTAGAACTGTAACTGGTTACAAATATATATATGAACATACAGATTTTTTAGGATCCTCAATTATGCTATTACATGAGTACAAGAGGCTGCATGGTTCTTGGCTGCTGGCTGGGATTGAACTACAACAGTCCTTCATTTTGCATGTGAGCACACAGAGTTATGGAACAAGGGACACACCTTGAATACTGTGTACAGTTCCAGGCCCCTCAGTTCAGGAAGGATATTGAGGTGCTGGAGCAGGTCCAGAGAAGAGCAATGAGGCTGGTGAAGGGACTGGAGCACAAGTGCCATGAGGAGAGGCTGAGGGAGCTGGGGGTGTTCAGTCTGGAGAAGAGGAGGCTCAGGGGAGACCTTAGCACCCTCTACAACTCCCTGACAGGAGGTTGGAGTCAGGTGGGGGTTGGTCTCTTCTCCCAGGCAACCAGCAGCAGGACAAGAGGGCACAGACTCAAGCGCTGCCAGGGGAGGGTTAGGTTAGATATTAGGAAGAGATTTTTTACGGAGAGAGTGATCAGGCATTGGAATGTGCTGCCCAGGGAGGCGGTGGATTCACCATCCCTGGAGGTCCCTAAGATGAGACTGGATGTGGCACTTAGTGCCATGATCTAGTAACTGGAGTAGAGTTGGACTTGATGATCTCAGAGGTCTTTTCCAACTCGGTTGGTTCTATGATTCTCCTATTCAACAGGAAACATACATTGCTCCCATTTTCTCTCTCCATTGGCAAACTGACCAATGCTCTTAGAGGTTGATTTATTTATTTTAAATATCAAAAAGAGAAAAAAATGGCATGTATTCAGGTATTTTTAAAATCTCTGTTATTAAAGAGCATAAAATTTGATTTTGTTTTAGTTTTAGGGAAATTCTAGTAATTTGTTTCTGTAATTAATTAACACAGAAGTGCTCTTCACATCATTTGGGGGGGTTGGAAAACTGATTGATACTGTTCAGGGGAATCAGAGGCATAAAATCAAAGTAGTTCAACAACCGATTTTTCAAAGTATCTTCACTGAAAGATATTACAGAAAATTTCCTTGTGAGACATTTAAAAATGGACCAAACTAGATCTTGAGAATGACCTTGAATCAACTAGTACCTGGAGCATCCTTTTAGCCTCTCTGACAAGGAGGACTGCTAAAATTTTTCCAGATGAAAAATTTCCCTGTCAACACGTAGGCTGGTCACTACATATTAACTGGTGTAATAGTTACTGTACAGAATATATCAGTAATTTTTCCCATCCCTGTCAAAACACAATGATGAAAATCATACATACACACATCCCTCATATGACACTTGGTGTGTTTTTGATGAAATTGTAAATCACAGTTAAAGAAATTGTAACAACTTAGAAAGAAGGAAGGCCATAAAATTATAAAAAACTTCACAGATATATTCTCAGAGTAAACAATGAAAGAAGGTTTACATTCTCAATTTGTATAGATACAGTTAATTTCATTTTAAACCAAAAGGAAGTCCTCAATCTGCAAAAAATAAATACTGAAGACAACATCTAAAGGTTAATTGCTTTATTCACTTCTTTTTAAAGAAGAAAAAGGAAAAGGAGGAGAAAACCTAGGCTTGCTGTGAGTGTTTGTATGGCTCTAGAGAGGCTATAATACAGCTTCAGAACAGAATCCCCCCACCCACTATCAATTCTATAACAAAGGAAAATGTAAAAAACATCCATCAAAGCCTCCTGTTATATAAATAATACACAGTGCTGAATAATGGAATAAACTGTTGATTTTTTTCCCCTTTGAATGACTAAAGCCTGTGGCTTTCATCAGCAAAGCCAAATGACTGTTTCTAACTTCTGAAAATATATAATAGTAATGCTCCCATTTTCAGGCTCAAGACAAGCTGGAAATTTCAACAGCCTGCCTCACCTGCAGCATGCAGACTCAGAGGATGAAGCTTTCCTATTTTCTACCATCTTAAGATCTTAAATTTTAATCTCTGCAGCTAACAGGCTAAGTAACCTCTCTTTGAGGCACAATGTTGGATATTAATGAAAAGAACTAAAGTCTCATTAAACAACATTAGCAATCTCTACTGATAGTCACAATAATGTAATTCAGTACATATTAATTTTGACTACTATACCTATAAATTCTGCAGGACAAATAAACGTGCCTTTAATTTCAAATCAAACTATCCTATCAAACTTATTAAACACCTGAAGAATGTGTCTAAGAATTTCATCAGATCCAGACCAAAATATTAAGCATTAGGTGTTGGACAAATACATCAATGTTTTATTTTTCTCTAAATAACCCACTGTTTTCAGCAATGAGAGGAAAGAGCAAGTAAATGTTAGATGCTACTGCTACATGCAGATATGTTTTTGATGATTTTCTTGACATTTGTAAATCAACAGAACTGCTCAACACATATAAGGACTTTAATTTGTCCCAAAATATCAGTGTGTAAAGAGTATATCCACACAGAACGTTTTGTCTCCACTCAAATGACTTCAAGATGCTTTCTCTTTCATTTGTTAAAAAAGTAACACTGTTTCCATGAGAATTGGTAACTATATCAAATGACAATGAAGTTGCCCAATAGACCTCAGCTCATGGTGACAAGGTTATTAATGACGTTTTCCCTAAATGATAAACCAGAATGATCACTCTGAGATCATCCTCCCCTGGCACGGTGAGACTGCAGTAAATATTTCACATTACAGCCTGGTTACTTGATAACTGATATTAGCATAAACTATTATAACCAATACTTCTGATAGATATTCTTTAAAAAATCATGATTTCTCTGATATTACGCAGTTTTGAAAGATCAGTAAACCACTGTACTAGCACTGTAATTGAAAAAAACCCAGTAATTTTTCTTTTCCTGTTCATTACTGAAACCTAGTATCTCCTTTAAAGCTCCTTCCCACCCTTCTTGGCTCCGTACATCACACTTATTTTATATTGCCATCTCAAATTCCAACCTCACATATCAGCATCTCTGATTCTGCTAAGGACTACACAAAGACAAGACATTGACGTAGTTATGTGACCTACTTCTAAAATTTTGAATTCTTTTCCTGGGCTTCCACAGCAGCTATGAGAATGATTAAATTTGTCCCACTGTTGCAACTGCATAGTAGGTGATTACGCCACTACCACAGCTGAGGAACCATTGGTAGAACTAGGCTATGGAGCAATATCCATCTCTGTGTCATTAACACAACACTTCCTGCAGAGCCAAGGCTTGCACTGCATAAAATCCTGGACCAACCTCTCAAGACTGCTCCAAGTTGGCACAGTGGC
>NW_008660891.1:16013-32612 GCF_000695815.1 Acanthisitta chloris | reverse complement strand
GAATGCTGGCTAATGGGTTTGAATGCATTTATCTACATTCAGCTTAGATGTTTTAAGTCATTAAGCACTTTCTCTGAATTTCAGTAGCCATTGTCATGGTTAGTCACACAACCCTTTGAAAATGCCAACCTCTACATTGGCAAAACTTGTCCTTTCCCAAGTATGCTGTGACAAGGTCTTATAAAGATAAGTAGGAGAGGGGAGGGGAATCATATTTATTGTCAAAACTCAAGAGCATATTCATTACTACCAAAACATATGGTCTGGAAAGTTTTTGGAACAATGCATATGAATGAGATTATCTTGTCATAAGGGTGAAAGACTTCACTTCACTGCAGTGGTCTGTGGAAACAAGAATCTTATTCTGGTTAAATAAATGATGCAAAACATCTATTAAGTTGAAATAAGTCTATGAGTTTCTTAGAAATTACTATAGGGATTTTTGCATTATTATTTCCAAATGGATATTTGATAATATGGGTCTGTAAAATATAACCAGCCTCACAAAAACATTAAATGAATTGCTAATAGCTCCCTCATCTTATGAACATATGACATTTAATAAACATTTCTCGTGCTAAATGTTACTTTATTCCTTCTGCAGATCATTAAGCTGTCCTTCACTTGCCTGCTACAGGAAAATGTTTCAGATACAATCCTGTTTACTGCTCTCTAAAGGCACAGAAAATTTTGTAGATTTTTGTCAATTTCTTAAAACCTAATTACTTTCTTCAACTGCAAGACATTATTCCCTAATGTTCCAAATAATTTAGTTCTACTGCAGTCAAAAAAACAAACAGGCAGCAGCAGTGTACAGGTATTTACACCAAGATTTTACAGTATCGACTGAGAGGTTTAAAGGCTGATATCTCCAATGACAAGACAGCTATTTATATCCACACTTAGCTGCCTAGATAACTGGTCTGGTACAAAAGGACTCAACAGACTCAAAGATGTGGAACTCTAAGACCTTTTTGAAGGATGATGGGATGATTTGGGAATCTAAATTTCTTTAGGAATCCAGTTTTGACAATAACAACTATGTTTGCTGTACAGAGAAGACCCTTTCTTATTTCGCTTCCTTTTAAATAATGTAGGATGTAGCAAGAGAATTAGTTGAACTTCGATTGCTCCGTGCATGTTTCTCCTGTAAGTGGTTGCCTTACACTGCAGCATTACTGCTCCTCATTTCCAGTGTCCTGTATTTCAGGCTCAGAAGACAATAAAAGGGTATAAAGTTTTAACCAAAATTTTCTCAATGTTTGTGGAATTTGCTGCCTTATGAGCTCACAGGTCTTCTATGCAATAGGTCCTCCTGTGTGTCAGAATTCTCTCAACCCACCTCCCAGAACCATCATCAAGTTGAACACCAAGACCTCCAATGTTCTTTCAAATTTTACTGAGAGTCCTTTCTCTAGGAAACCAGGCATGGAAGTCCCTTTATGCCTCAGATCCAATATATGTTTGGTGCTTAAAAGGGTTTTATTTAAAAGAGGTTGTTCTCAGCTACATAGGTCTCCCCTATTTGATGAGAAGAGCAGCATCCCTCCTTTTTGTTGTTTCTTTCCATTTCACAGGGCCACATACTTGAAAGCCTTAAAAACTGTAATAGTGAACTTTATCAGAAAACACAGCATTTATCCAACATCTCTTATGAGTCAATGGAGGAAACACTGAATGCCACTAACAAAAATATTCCCATATCTGCAAGAAGGTAATATGTATAACAAGAGAACGTTTTCAAAACTAGGAACAAAAGGTCAGGTTTAAGTGCTAGAGAAGCTTTTTGTTACCTGGGGAATTTCTATCAAAACATTCTGTGATTCCACAAAACCATTTCTTGACATCTGAAAATGATTTGTCCAAGCTAATCAATACTAAGCCAGGTCTGCTGGAGTAGCACAGCGACTTGGACAACAGTGCTGTGGCATACAGAGTACCATGTCTGAATTACAGGACTTTTGAAATGAGATAGTGAGTTAGTTATTTGTTGAGATGTGAGACTATGGAGTTGAGGTATATTATCAAGGTACCAATGTAATGTCTCACTTACCTGGACCTGTAACAGTTCAAATGGTGCCACTTCTATTTGATTATGGGTGTTGGCACACATGCCATGACAACATCTGACCAGTTTGTGTTTGCAGACTGTAAGGGACCTTTAAGAAATGCTTGTTTTGACATTGCCTGGCCTCGATGGCTTGTTGTGGGGCAAAGATGTGGTTGATTGCCTCAAAGCTTGCTGAGCCACAGAATGCCTCCAGTCATGGAAATTCTCTAGCTGCTGAGATAATAAGGCACCATTGTCCACCCAAATCCTCCAGATAACAACCAACATCCCTCCCCAGCTGCCAAGATAAGGAGGCACCATTGTCCACCTTAAGTCTCTGGCCTCACCAAACCTCAGGAGGTGCCTTCTCTGGGAATTGCTATGAGCTCACCCTGCAACTGGAGGGGAGCTGATCAATCAGTGCCCTGGCAGAGCCCTATAAAAAATGACCAGCATCCAGACTGAGGGTGGGCACACTCACCATGGAAGAAAGGACAATTACGGATCATCAGAATGCTGCTGGGTCCATGGTGGTGGCTATCTCTGCTTTGGCATACCAAATCTTGCTTGCTCCTAACTATCCCTTTTTCCTGTTTCTAGCTTTCCTATTGCCCCTTCTCTCCTCATTGTGTGACCAATAATAAAGTCTTACTCCCAAACAGTGTGCCTTAATTCACACTGGGGCAACTGATTGAACACTCCTGAATGTTATTGGACTGGCACATGAACCCACAAAGAGTGTAACAAATAATTCCCCATACCATGCAATCAGGTATACAATATGCAAATGTAATCATGGCTTTTTTCCATGCCTATGCTGCCTTGTTTATGGAAAGTTTATGGAAATATATTCTGGTTAGAAGCCATTAGCTAATAATGTAAATAAACAAACATCAGCAAAAATGAATAACAAAAAATGACCATCAGATGTTTCTCACAGAGTCTGAGCATCTTATGTAATTTTGGATACCAGCCATGAATTTATGACTTCTGTCTGGAAGAATACCTTAATTACTCTTGTGTTTATGAATACTCCAGGTATTCAAATGCTTTACTACTATAAATACATTACTACACAAACTATTATAAATACCCATAACAAAAGTGGTCTAAAAACATTAATGTTTTGGATGAATAACATGACTCATCCATGAGATTTGAAGTGGACATAGGGCTATGATAAAAAGAATCATTAGCAGCTATCACCAGTAACCAAAAATAGCATATTTGAACAAAAATGTATGATGTGCACACAACCAGAATGACCTACAGCAAGAGCAACAAAATCGAAGCTGCTTTTTGCCCTCATTTGTATATTTGTATATATACACTGCAATTAATTGTTATGAATGTGAGAATAGTGGCAAAGGGCCCCATATATAGAAAATTTAAACTCATGGAGTGTTATCACTCTGTCCGAGCCATTCAAACAAATAAATTGCTTGTGTACAGATCAGGTGTAAACCAAAATGACCAGAATGGTACCTATGTGCTGATGCCTGCAGCACTTGCAGCTTACATCAAGTCCTCAAACCAACTCCCAATTACTGCAGCACCCACACAGAGAAGCATATCAATAAAAAAAAAAGAGTAAGAAGGAGGAGAATTTATTCTATGACCTTCATAAACACAAACCATTATTTAAAAGTTAGTCAAAGTAGTTTAGATGAATGTGGAGCTTCTTTGTTAAAAGACTTCACAGAAAAAGGCAAAAGATAGCAGGCAAGATTGGAAGAGCCACTATGGCCTACCCCCTGTGAGACACCTCAGTGACACCTGTGCTTTGGATTATCAAAGTACACTTGTCTTCTTTCTTCTTGCTTCATCTCCATAACACAAACATTCTAGGATCTCAAATACTTCCTAGGATGCCAATACTTCCCAATAAATCTCAGAGAACATTTCCCCATCAAAGATTTTTTCCTTCCAGATTTGAGATAAAACTTTATCTTACACTGGATTAGATAACAACAGTATTGAGGAATTCAATGTTTCCCTTTTAAGATCTTTCTACTAGGGCATAAATTGTTCTGGCAAACAAAAACAGGGCAAAAGGAAGGTCTGTATTATTTTCCAACAACAAACTAGGTATGTCATTAAATAAATTCTGTAGGATGGTCTAGAAAAATGAAATAAAATTAAATACTGTTATAAACTTCTTATTTTTGTGTTGGTTTTGAGTTTTATTTTATTTTATTTTTAATCAGTAGGACTTTCCTCAGAGCAAAGCTGTGAGCTGAAGTCAAAACTTGCTTCCCTGTGGGCTATTCAGCTTTTATAAACTATCAATGTGGAAAGAAGAGTTCTTCTTTTTTGTGCTTGGCTACATGTCAGCACCTTGCTTCACACCTTGCAGGACTCACAAAACTCTGCAAAATGTGTGAGCCAGCACAGCAGGTACAGTGCTGCAGGGCAGGGAAAGGCTTTGGGAGTACTGACCCAGCACAATTGCCATTCCAGAGCAGAGGAAACACTGGCATATACACACCTCAGAGGGCAGAGAAATACCCAGGTGGGATTAAAATATATGAACTGCTCCTGTACTGTCCAAAGCATCTATATCTCTAAAAAGTAAATACAATACAAATATAGAAAACATCTGCATTTTTTTCCTTAGCATTGGTGGATTAGAGCTAGGAGTATAGAAATCACCTTTACATGAGAGCTAAATGAATTTTTTACCAAAGTCTGTATAAGAGGAAAATGAGTGAACACTACTACAGCTTGAATTCACAAAGTCCTTGGATAAACTGTTACCCAGAAGAAATAGGGTTTCCTCCATTGAAATGTACTAAACTGAGAAATTATACACGTGTATATGGTCATGAAGTAGGAACTATTGCACCTCACATGTAAATTCCAATAAAAATCTCTAGAAAACATTACAAGCTATTTCTAGCAGAAATTCAGCATACCATATGGAAGGGTCATATATTTTACTGAAGTCATAAAACCACAGGTGTATGTGACCCGACATGAAGAAACTGCTTTCAAATTACAAGAGAAACACATAATCATAGAATCATCAAGGTTGGAGGAGACCCCTAAGATCACTGAGTCCAACCATTAACCTGCCATTCTACTGTAACCCCTAAACTCTAAACCATAATCTCCAGCATCAGATCCAGACACATCTTAAACAGTTCCAGGGATGGTGACTCTACCACTTCCCTGGGCAGCCTATTCCAGTGCCTAACCACCCTAACAGGGGAAAATTTTTTTCTAATATCTATCTGAATCTCTCCTGTCTCAGCTTATGACTATTCCCTCCAGTCCTCTCACTGCAGGCATGACAGAAGAGACTATCTCCTACCTCTCTACAACTATAGAGAGTGCTTCCAGTGCCTAACCACCCTAACAGGGGAAAATTTTTTTCTAATATCTATCTGAATCTCTCCTGTCTCAGCTTATGACTATTCCCTCCAGTCCTCTCACTGCAGGCATGACAGAAGAGACTATCTCCTACCTCTCTACAACTATAGAGAGTGCTGAGGTCACCCATGAGCTGCCTCAAGGCTAAATATATGGTCATGAAGTAGGAACTATTGCACCTCACATGTAAATTCCAATAAAAATCTCTAGAAAACATTACAAGCTATTTCTAGCAGAAATTCAGCATACCATATGGAAGGGTCATATATTTTACTGAAGTCATAAAACCACAGGTGTATGTGACCCGACATGAAGAAACTGCTTTCAAATTACAAGAGAAACACATAATCATAGAATCATCAAGGTTGGAGGAGACCCCTAAGATCACTGAGTCCAACCATTAACCTGCCATTCTACTGTAACCCCTAAACTCTAAACCATAATCTCCAGCATCAGATCCAGACACATCTTAAACAGTTCCAGGGATGGTGACTCTACCACTTCCCTGGGCAGCCTATTCCAGTGCCTAACCACCCTAACAGGGGAAAATTTTTTTCTAATATCTATCTGAATCTCTCCTGTCTCAGCTTATGACTATTCCCTCCAGTCCTCTCACTGCAGGCATGACAGAAGAGACTATCTCCTACCTCTCTACAACTATAGAGAGTGCTGAGGTCACCCATGAGCTGCCTCTTCTCAAGGCTAAATCAATCAACTTCCTCAGCTGTTCCTTGTACAACATGTTTTACAGACCTCATATGAGCCTTGTTGCCCTTTGCTGGACTCGCTCCAGTGCCTCAATGTCCTTTTTAAAGTGAGAGGCCCAAAACTGAACACAGTACTTGAGATGTGACCTCACCAATGCTAAGTGCATTGGTGATCGCTGCACTAGTCCTGCTGGCTACATTATGCTTGATACAGGTCACGATGCCATTGTGCCACCTGTGCACACTGTTGGCTCTCATTGAGCCAGTTTATATCAGCACTCCCAAGTCCCTTTCTGCAAACAACTCTTGAGCCACTCTTGCCCCAGTCTGTAGTGCTGCATGGGGTTGTTGTGCCCCATGTGCAGGACCAGCACTTTGCCTTACTGAACCTCAAAATAGTGAACCTCAAATGTATCAGCATTTCAAAAGGAAAGGAAACAATCCTGCTACTTGTGCACATTTGTATTTTAGTTTTGCGAAATGAAACTGCCTCCTGAATTCACTTATTTATTAATACAGTTACCACAGCAAGGTGGGGAAAGCTCTGAGTTGTCAAGTGGATTTTCATTTTATCTGCCAATGCAGCCTGCTAAATTGAGGCACAAACTGGCAAGTGACCTCACAATTGACAGGACCGTGGTTACTGAGCTGTGAGCTTCCATGAAAAATTCCATTTTTTTTCAGTGGCAATATTACAGAGGAAATAGATAAATGTGTCAAACACACTGTAATATCCTCACAAAGCTCAATACAGTGAAGGCAAAAAGAGACAAAGACACATTTCTATTGTGATTTATACTTGAGGGTCAGAATTTCAAGCAGCAAATAGGATCAGATAGGAAAATTAACCTGACAGATAGTGAAAAGGTGGCAAAATCAAGCAGCACAATTTTCCAGTCTCTGCTCCGAACTCCACTTCAGTGGAATTGCTGCTGAACTGTGATTTCACAGGAAACTTTGGGAAGCTGAGTCTGTTAAACTGAGTAAAATCAATTTTTTTTAAAAAAATATTCTGTTTTGCCTGTACGTGGTTTCAAAACTAGGAAGTCCAGCTATCACCTCTCTTTCCTCTAGCTACACATCTGTTTTACTGCTATGCTGGTGGCAGGATTGAGAAGATTACAATCAGTAAGAAAGACAAGTCCCCTTACAGTGGCAGATGCCAAGTAGCAGAGAAAAAGACAGTCTAAGGTTTATGTTCAGCGAGTAGATCCCACCCACATCACTCTAACCAAATTCATTAATCAGATTGTTAAGGTACTTTTTCTTTGGAACGTGTCTGGGACAGTAAACAGCAGAAAAGAGTTCTAGAATATGGTTTTAATCTGAATCCTCCCTCTTCCAGAACATTCCTTTTCAGAGGAGCTGTAAAGCTCTGGCAAAAAGAATATCTGTATTTTCTGGGACTCTGGCTGCAGATCTTCCCAGTCAGCTGTTCCATTCAATGCATTTCCCACAAGTGGTCATTTTTTCCCCTAGGATCCCCAACAATCTCATCCTGCTGCTTCCTCAGTCCATTTTGTCAAATCTGGTCTGAAATCTGTGTTACAGAAGGGACTGTATTGCTGCTTAAGCTGACAGAAGCAGCAGCAGCAGTAACAGGTATTTACATTTCAGAGTAGCTTTACAAAGGATCAGTAAATACCCTGATATCAATGATACCTACTATTGCTATACCAGGTATGCAGATAAAACCAAAGTTTTTTTCCCAGACATGTTTGTGAAGAATTCAGTGGCTTGTAGTAACAGAGAATATTGTCAGCAGCAGCAATATTGTTTCCTCAGAGGAAAACAGTTGTCCATTGCAAACTGCTGTCTCCCCCTTTTTTTCTGCAGCTGTGCACTACATACAACTAACTTACAAGAATATTTTAAGCTGTAAAAGCAGCCGTCTCTATTTTTCATTTGCCAAATACACTTCCCATTAAGGATTAGAGATTTTCTTCCCTTAAATAAAACATGAAAGAGACCCCCTAACACATGATTAAAAACATACTTAGGCACCTAAATACCTTTGCAAAATAAAAAACCCCAATAACTTTACATTTGTAAAACAAAGCTGAAGTCACTTTCAAAATGGAAACCAGTCAGAAAGGCTCATATTTCTAAAGTTCTCCTGCAAATTTTATTTATTTGGGGAACATCTACATTGTGAGAGAGACAAGTGACACTAGCACCTAGCACATTCACCAAATTCAGCTAGTCTGTGGGAAGAGTTACACTGCAAGTAGTTATTGGTGCATGGAAGAACAACCATGCATGAATTGTCCCAGTCTGGCAACATCTTGTGGCCTTGCAGCTGGTTCTTCCATGATATTGCTGTTACTGCTCACACTTGGTAGTTCAGGTTATCTTTCAGACACCTGCATTTGCTATGAGATATCCATTTTGCTGAAATGCTTACAGTTAGACAGCTGCATTAGCAGAAATCTAGCAGGGCACCCACAGCTGGAGTCTGCATTCTCACGTGGAGGAAATTTCTATAGAGATCCAGCAAATACAGAAGGCACCTGTACTGTCATATTACATTGACCACCTGAGGTCTTAAACATGTCTTGAGCTCCAAGGTGAAGAAGCTGATTTTTCTAACATGTAAGTATTTTCATTTTCAGTCTAAATTCATGCCGCACCAACTTAAATCCATTCATTCTTGCACCAACATTATCTTTCAGCTTCAATCATTCTTATCTTTCCTTTATATTTATTCATTTGGTATATTTATAGAGCCAATAACATCTCTCTGACATATTTCCCAGGCCATCACTCTATACAGCTGTAATTTCCTGACAGACATTGGAACATCTATCAATTACTGTAATGGATCAGCAATATATTCACTCAAACAGTGGCATTCGATTACTTTTAAAAAGTATTCAGTCACTGCTCCTACCATCACTTCCTACATTCCTATAAAACATAGCATACTAAAAGAGCAAAAAATATACTATGTACCTATTGGTGCTGCCAGAACCACCAGAACCAGAATAAACACCCCAATCAAGCAAGAATAAAAGAAGCAAAAAGCTATGACTAGCAGCTTTGAGTCAGCTCCTCACAGGAGAGGGGAACACAAGATCTGCCCTCAAAAGTGCAATTTCACTCTAACAGGTACATCAAGGGCTGTGCTGCCTGGCATGGCTGCTCATTCCATTACCAGTCCAGCTGTGAGAAAACTGACAGAATGAATCTGGAGATTTTCCTTAAATACCTTTTGCCTATGAAGGAAATTTCTGCTCCACTAACTGGATTTTATCTAGAATTATAAACCAGAGAGAATTTAATAGAGAAAATCTCTTCCCATCATATTGGCATGACAACTTACAGATGAAATAAATCAAAACACTTCAAGATCTAACTCTTTTCCACAACCAAGTTTTGCACCAAGAAACAAATTTTAGAGTAAAAGTATTTTGGTTTTACAGAGGCATATAAAATTCAGAACAGAGGTCTTAAGACTGCATTTCTGAAAGCAACTTTTACAAAATCATGCTGTGATAATTACAGGTTATGTATACATATAGTCATACAAGAAATGCAGTTGTATACTGTGTATACAACTTTGTCTTTTGTGTAGGTGGCATTTAGCTGCTGCACAAGACCATTATAACATAAAGACTTTTTTATTCACTTTATTTAAATTTTTCTGCTAATCCTGTTTCGATAGTTTGGACAACTTACAACAGAAGTTTTGATGTCTCATTGACTTCTCTTTCCTGCTCAATATGCCATTTAAGCAAGTTTAAATACATGCAGAGTAATTACATAGGAGTTGTTAAATCCTTGCCTATCAACTGTCACAGAACCTGAAGGAATGATTGTTGAAGAATTAATATGAGTTGAGGTCTGCAACATGAACCTTAGTTCCAGAAGGTAAACTCAGTCAGTGGTAGAGTCATATACTAATCTCCCATATAAGTGTCTGAAGATAGACATATATGGCAAATGTAAAAAAATGGCACATAGCCTTAGTCTGCCTGAGTTGAAATCAGAGTCACTGTGATGGAATCTGAGTAGCTGCTTTACAATCACACATTTTCATCTTCTTACAGTCCATTAGGCCACCTTTAACAAAATTAAACACACTGCAGGACAAAATAACCAAGCAAACCAAACCAAACCCCTTATACAGTTTATAAATGTTTTCCTAAGAAATTGCCATTTTGAGGATAAAGGTTTCTCTCTTGAGTAAACTAGAGACCATTCTTCCCAGCTCTCCCCTTTGGACATCCACAGAACTGGGGTGGGGGAGAGCAGGGTATTTTGTTTCTATGAAATGTATTCTCCAAAAATACATCCCATCTAATGGGACATTATTAAATAAAATCTCTACCATAACAAGAGAAAATTAATCATAACAATAATTCTAGAAGTCCAACTCCAACGTGATGGGTAAGACTGATTAGATTTGTTAGCTAAGTTAACATCACAACTTTGCATCCTGTTCACTGCCTTTCATGGGTTGTGTTAATTTCTGCTTTTTGCCTATGGCAATTATATGTAGAGTATGTTAGGTCAAAGAACTATTTGCAGCAAATTATAAGGAATGGACCATATCTTTTTCACATTAGCATCTTTTAAGCATTCAAGAGGATCAGAGAGTAAGTCAGATATTAAATGATATAAATAAGACTTATTTATTTGCTTCACCTGCCATTTGAAGATGGCAGACAGGGATAGCTTACATCTGGATTTGACCTTCCACATGTTTTACCTGTAAATGTGTATTTAGTCAAGTCACTGGTATGGATGAGTTTTCTCTTTTTTTTTTTTTTTAAAAAAAAAGCAGTATTTATAATCAAATTAATTGGTGTACAGAATGTGCCACCAAGACAGGATATTTCATCCACTTTGATGGCTATTTCTAGGCTTTAAAGATGACAGTGTACCATCACTGAGGGATGAAGCACTGGCTGAAGAAGTTACCAAAGCAGGTCTGAAGACCAGGGTCCTCAAGTACCACAGCACACTCCCCTTGCAGCACAGTGTCCATTATCCCTGATAAAACCAGTGTCAAAGAATACAAACTCCAATACATATTTTTTGTCCTCTTTTCTTTTACACAACTAATGTATTTGATTTGAGGCTTTGTCTTTCATGAAATAACTTGAAAAGATGATTGCATTTTTCACAGGCCACTCAACATTTTGTGTGACCTGGCCAGGATATTTACACTGCTTCTCAAAAATGACAGACCCAGAGATGAAACTTAGAGATGCCAGCATGCACTGTGCTTAAATAAACTGACAGCTAATAAAATGATTCCACAATTAAATAATTTTAATTCCAAACTGTTCCAGTACTTTGTAATGAATTCATACAGGAAATCTGGGAATCAGGCTCAGATTGCTCAATGTCTGTTCTCCCTCAGTGCTCGTTCCCCTCCACCTTCTCCTGTTTATTAGTGTATAAAAAACCCCACACTGAAATGTGACTTCCACCTCTATAGCATATGCTAGCAAGAGAAATGTGGCAGTAGCATTTTAAGTGTTTGCAAAAGTTTCAGTGTCAGGATGCTCTACTCTGCCATGAACTCACTCCTTTGCATACTCGAAGTGGAACAGCAAACATGCTAAACATGAAAATGGACACCACACCTTGTGCCTTGACTTGTCAGACACTGTCCCACTCTTACTTTGAATGCCAAGAAAGGAAAACCAGAAGGCACTCAGCAACAAGCAGAGAACATGCTTGTACAAGCAGATTAAATTCATCCCATTTGTATGTGCTGGTCCTTCACTTCAAGGTAGTGTTCAATGTAACTGAAAAAGATGCTGTTGTGATTGTGATAGAAAGGTAAAATCTTTGCAGTTTTTCTGGATTGCAGTTTACTGTTAAATTGTGTATTTTACTGCACTTTCATCTTTGAAAAATAGGCTGGCTGCTTATGGGTTTTTTTCTCAAGTTATGCCATGAAGAAATATAATTTGCCTTTTAATAGAAATGTCAAGGACCCATTCTCTCCAATTTACTATATAGATTTTAAAATCCCATACAAAAATGTTATGAGTTTAATTGGAAAAGACAGCATGACAGCATAATTTTATACAACTGTTTACAATTATTACAATGGCAGTTTCCACAGAGCTCTCAGTGATTTTTCAAGAGCATTTACAAGCATAAAGTATGTGTTAGGGGAAAAAAAAAAAAGTAATTTGCTACAGCTGTGCAAAGTGGATTAAGGAAATCTATCAGCAGTGACACAGATATTTAGAAGTCGGGGATATTTCATCCATCTGAGAGCACAACTGTAAGATTTAGTGACATTAACAGTTTGGGGTTTTTTAATGGCTAGATTAAATAAAGCATTCTATTTTAGCCTCAGCACATAAGAAAATGGCAGACTTACAGGTTAGGAAATGATTCTGGTTGGTTTTTTCACTTAAGGGGAGAGTGAGTATGACAGAGTATAGGCCTAGGAAAACATGGTGACAAAAGGCACCTCTCTGCCAGCATTAGTGCTGGAGTTGGGAACAACTTAATTCCGTTTGATGTGTTTTGTTCAGACAAGAGAATTTGCTCATTCTTTTGTAACCATAACTGCACCACATATATCTGCGTATTAGCAGCTTGTTTGCCTGACTGCTAATTTCACAGAATCATCAGTTCTGGCTAAGCCTTTGGGTCAAAACTAAAATTACTATTATATACAACAGACACAAAGCCTTTATTTTATCAGATGATGCAGAATGGAGACTTACATGGGAGACTAGAAAAAAAAGAGGAAAATTTATTTTCTAAAGTGTGTGTTGAACATGGATACTAAAAAGAACTTTGAGAGCATAAGGGCAATAAGAGAACAGAACACTTTGCTTAATTAGCCAATAATGAAAAAAGCTCATTAGGGAAGTTTATAGCAGACAGCAACCCAGTTCTTTTCCTGAAGTGATTTTATTGTGATGTTAAGTTCTTCAGATTCATTATACTGTAGATTTATTCTTTATTTACTTTGAAGATATTCTCATGGGCCAAAACATCCTTTCTGACCTTGAGCTTTGTGCTTTTGTTGTTAGATCTGTCACCCACTCAAACCAGATCAGAAGAATGCAAGAAGGGCAGAGAGTGATGAAAACTGGGCTGTGATTAATACACGTGAATTATATTGAAAAGGGGCCTGTGAGAGTTACTGGGTTGAAGAAAGACAAAATTGCTTTTCTTCTTTAGGGAGAGGAGCAGGCAAACCAGTCTTTATACAAGCAGGCAAATTAATTAGGTTTTGCTGAGCTCTGTGCTGCTAAACTGCTTCCACAACCCAACCTACGTAATTTCAAATTTGCTTGGGTATTTCCTCATTCAACCACAGGACAAGCATAGTAGGCAGTGCACTGCAGAAATGATCTTGGAAAGTCATATGGCCCCATACAAAATAAATTTCTCAGGAGCAAATTAACACTTCATAAAATATCACTGCAACACAAAATTAGTCAGTCAAATCGGAAATGGCTAGATTAAAACTCAGATAATGTAGTCAGAAAACTGGTGTAGTAATTTAAATGCACTGTCAATGGCAATTAGCAACAAGCTAATAAGCATCTAAGTTATGGGATACTCCATATCCAAGTGCTTCAGAGCGATAGTGACCACTACAGTGACTGCACTGACAGTCCTCGTTTTCTCTACTGTCCTCATTTCTCAGTCTCCTAATTTTCACAGTACACACAAAGTAGAAAAAGCCTGTGAGTTGGCCTGCCATACAAAAAACACTAGTTTATTTTACAGATTGCCTGCTCACTGAAAATGGCTGAAAAGAAGCTGCTGCAACGGGTTTGATAGCAAGCAAGTCTAGAGAGGAGAAACACTTCCATTCCGTTTGTGCCACCTGAGTAATACAAAAGCAATGTTAAGAGGTGGAAAAAAATATCACATTTGATTTCCAGATCAACTTCCTGCATCTGTGCAGGACATTAGTGAAGGCAGCAAAACACTGAGTCAAGAGCCAAAATTTTTATTTATATAAAAAATATGGCCAGGTCTTACAAGTTCTATTGAGTGTGTCTCTAACAATTTCAGCTCCAAGTCACTATCTCAGCTTGTTGTTTTCCCTTTTCTTAATTTTTTTTTTCTTAAAAATAAATGGAAAACTTGTCTGTCCTCTGTGAGAACACAACTTCCAGCAATTCAGGAAATGAACACAGAAATAGGAAAATTCAAATGTATCAGGTTTTCAAATCCTACTTTTAAACAGATGCTACAGTTTTTTGCTGCTCATATATTGCAAAGGTAAGTTATGAATGAGAATAAATTTGTGAAAATAACTGGGTTAACTAAAAGAGAGAAAAGGGCTTTTGTTTAGAATACGGATGTAATGAATGTTTATGTATCATGCACAAAATTAAATTTATTCTTAAAAGGATAGGTTTAAAACCAGAAAAAGCCTACACTCAATATACTTATCATTGAAAACAGCAGAGGTTAGAAATGCCCAGTGCAGGGCAATCATATCTTTAAAACTTGGCCACACACTAGAGCTTCAGCAGGTACAGAGGGACCCCATCACTGGGTGGGCCTGAGCTACATTACCACAGAATCTTAGAACTCACCAATTCTAGCTCATAACTGCAAAGAAGGTAAATTGCCAAGTGGTAGTCCTATAAAACTGCCTGTTCACAATGCAGATTTCCTTGGGAAGAATTATAATCAGACAAGTCACATGAGGTTATTGAACTCTAAAACAAAATTCACCGAGAAAAATAAACAAACAAACAAACAAACAAACAGGTGCATATTGAGCCTGTTGTTTCTCAGATGAGTTTCCCTCCCTCTCTTTCTCCTCCCTGCTCTGCACTGGTGGTCCAAAGAGCATCTCTCCCTTACAGACAGTTTCAGTGTTGATAAAGACTGCTTTTTTTTTTTAAAAAAAAACAACCCTAACAACAATGGCTATTAGTTAACAGAACTGATAAAATTTTTCTCATCTCTGAGTAATTTCAGTGTTGATAAAGACTGCTTTTTTAAAAAAACCCGAAACTCTAACAACAATGGTTATTAGCTAACACAACTGATAAAATTTTCCTCATCTCTGAGTAAAGCAGCTTGTACACCAAACACTAGGGTACCCATTCAGCATCTATAATGCCTTTCTGTAAGACTACTGAAAATTTGTTACTCCACATAGCTAATGGCACCATTAAAAAGGACATATTCTAGAAAATTTCTGCATAGATTTTGGAGTCAACTGTTCCTCCACAAACTTACATATGTCTATATGGTCTTCCAGTGATGGTCACTCTTCTCATGAGAACCATATGCTGGGAAGGGAATCAGATACAAATAGCTGGCATCTCACCCAGTAGTTTTCATCTTATCTTCTAACCAATACCAATTATCCAGCACAATGCTTGTTCTCAAATAGTCTATGCACTCTCAAGCTAACCAAAGCAAGGCACACACTAAAAATACCATGCTGGAATCAAAGAAAAAACTCCCAAGCCCTAAAACTGCATACAAAAATTTTCCTGAACCACTAATTTACTCCTGGGTGTTTCAGAGGCATTAACATTGACTTAAGACAGAGAGGAGTGCAAATATTATTTAATATCGACTGGTGCCAAAATTCCTGTAACAATTTTGCACTTCCTTTTTCCTTTTGCTCATGAGATTTTGGAATCTTACACAGCAGATGCATTGTTTTACATTCAAATAGTGGTGCAGCTGCTACTACCTACAGCTTGCAAGATTTATAGATAATAGCAGGAGTGCACAATGAGTACATTTGGATGCATATCAAACAGAAGCTGCATCAGTCAATCAAACTGCTGGACAACTGATTCACATTTACAGATAAATGTAAAACAAAATAAAATTCTTCAGGCAGCCCAGCTTCTTCTTCAGAAAAATACATCATGTATTTCACAGTTCTGACAGGGATAATGTACTTTCCTCTTTGACTAAAGCATACTGTAGAAATTTGTTTTCTGAGCCAACACACATGCTAAAGTAGAAAACAAAAGTCATTCTTCTGCGCTGCTATCAACAAAGGAATAGCAGCCATAACAATCAGCTTGTGTAACAATAAAAAAAAGAAAGGTATGTATCAATGTCAGGATCTCAGCACATCCCACTTTGCACACAAAACATTCACACTTCATCTACAGAGTCACTGTTGTACTGGGTACACACTGCTGCTTCCCAGTCACTTCACTTATCCTGACATCTAATTTTTGCAGTGTAAACATCAGACTCTGTACAAATGAAAACAATTCTATGTCTACCTTTTTTCATGAACAAAAGAGACCAAAATAAAGAACCATAGCAGCCTTACTCCAAACCTGACAAATTTACGCAGTTCCTTTTCAGTCTTTATCAATCAAAACCATTGAAATAAAAATAATGGTATGGAGGAGATTGAATTCTTGATTGTAAACCTGTACCAAAGCCAGCCTTGTCTGAACACAGCTCTCATTAACAACTCTGGCAGAAAATGGCATTTTGAGTTTAACATGCACCAGGGATGAGAAGATATAAATCAGAGCA
>NW_008660891.1:2951-15982 GCF_000695815.1 Acanthisitta chloris | reverse complement strand
ATAGATAAAGCAGCTGTGTCTATCTAAATTTTCTTTCACTTCTACCTTTTTATGGCCAGCAATTTAAGACACTGAGCAATCTTTCAGAACATCCCAAAGTCCCTCTTCAGTAATCTGCCTGACCCCGAAGCCAGATCCTGACCGTGAGCCCAAGGCAGTGATAGCAGACAGGGCTCTGCAGACCTGATCTCCAAGTTTCTTCACATCTATCACATTGAGAATGACTTTCCATCTGCTCCTCCCTGGCCTCTGTGCCCTACTGTTCCATTGTCTTACACAATTAAACCCCCACAAAACTAATCTTAAAATGCAGTGTTTTTCTTGTATTCCCCCTGATTTTTTTCTCTTTTTCTTTCTCTTTTTTTTTTTTTTTTTTCTTAGCTGACCATGTACTGCTTAATTATTTACCTACTCCTACCACATATAATCTGCTGGTAAGGGATTCTGCATGAAGAATAAAATAGGATGCACTTAGATAGTAATATTAATTCCTTCTTTGATCTCATATTTTTCCAAACTCCCTCCTCTTGAAGAATCTCTTAGCTGATGCCCAGCACACAGCTACATTTACTGCTTTTTAAACTTTACTATCACTCTTGGCAATATTATTTCCTTTACTGCTGCTCTTTCTTCCACTCAGACACAGGCCATCTGCCATCCTGCTCTCCAAACTACTTGTCAGCTTCAATACCTGAAGGCACTGAAGGATATTATAGGCATGAATTGCTTTCATATTTTTTCTTCCTATATTTTTGGGTCAAGAAGAGTACTATATTGTAATGAGAAACTCACTATGAAGAAAAAGCAAAAGGCCATAGCAGCTAGGACAGAAGGTACATACCATAAATTTTCAAGGTTCACTTCCTATCCCTTACTACAAACTTATTCAAATACTCTTTTGGCAATGAAGTTTAAATATTTTTAGCACATGTAGATGTTAGGCAAAGGATTTCAACTTGTACATTTTAGATTTTCCCGTGATTGATTTTCTTTAAGCAAAACATACAAATTGTGCCAGTGAAAAATGTGCAGATCATATTCAGATTAATTAAACTAGAGAATCCTTGGAAAGACAGGTTGTCAAAAGTAATGCACATTGTCAGGAGCAGCTGTAATTATTAGAAGTTTTGTCTTACATCAGCATATATGTGAAAGATCAAATTGAGAAGAACTTCATAGCCCAGTTGCTCCAAACCACTTCTCTAGGGTCACAACTAGAAGGCAGCTCCTATTTTTATACCTGTTGACCCCTCTAAAATTGAGTAATTCTAATTCTAAGACTTAAGTAAGTCTCATTCTCATCTTAGTAAATTTCATTCTGACTTAAAGCTTAAGTAATTTTCATTTTCAGGACAAACTCAGCTGGGAAGCTAAAACATACAGGAGACTTCCCAGGTCTTTTTCTAGGCAAGCAAAGGCTCATTTGGAATTCATTTTAAGAAGTCTCTTCACTTGAACAAAAACTAATTGCACAGTACACTTAAAAAAATTCAAACCAACAATAACAAAATCCCCACAAAACCACTTCATATTTTTAATTTTTAAAATCTCATCCACAATGTCCATCTTGATAGTGCCGTGCAGCAAAGTAGTGTAGAAAACTCTGGATATTATATGCAACATAAGAATGAGAGGGCAACTATTAACAGTCTGCCAAGTTTTAGAAAAAGCCTTTAATTTCATAAGTACTGAGCACCATTGCCCCAAGAAGAAGGTTGCTGATGTTACATTATTCCATTCAGTTGAGATATACCTAAAGTATCTTAAATTAAAGTTGAAGCAAGGTCTTGTGCAACTGAGCCCAAGACTATTTATCTATATATCTATCTATACATATATATATAAAAATTTTGTTGTCATCCTCCTTTTCTTTTTTCATTTCTTCTTATGGTAACTTTGTTAATGGGGAGGGTGCGGAGAAAAAAACAGAAAAATATTTTCAGCTTCATACATGCTGAATTCTGACAGACAACTTCATGATGCTTCCAACTCACTGAGTTCAGCTAAGCATCTCTAAATTTGTTTTGCCAACACAGCAGGGTTGATATCCCTGCTCTCAGTGCAGATCTGCCCTGGCAGACACTGAATAATTTCCCTCCATTAAGAAGCAGACGCACATTGAGCAACTATGACTTTGAGCCTTCCTCACATTGTCTTACTGAAGCTTCCTAAATAATCAGAAGAGGTAATATCCTCTACATATCACCACAGAACAACTAAATTTGGCATTTGTCTAATTTGCATATTCTAATCAGCCTCTGATGGAGCAGGACAGTACATCTTCCCCATTAACTACATAGGGAACTTATCTTAATTCATACATCTGCAGGGTGGTACGCAAAATGAGGTAGAGCCTATACTGCTTTCACAAAAAGTTTGTACCAGTTTTCTGACTGATGCAGGGTTGAGAAAAGGAGAAGTCCTGGAAGGACAAAGGGTTTCTCTAAATGCGCCTTTGAAGGCACATAAAGCTCATAAAACAAGAAGCAACTGAAATGGGTCATGACCTCGCCAAGCAGATGCATCTCTATATTTAGCAACAACTATTGTAGTTGTTGACACCTTAAGAAAGTGTCCTTATCACTACCCCACCTGGGCCCAACTTGTTATCTTTCTATTTACAAACCCATGTAGTAACATTGCCCCTTAGAATTGCAGAATCATAAAATCATTTAGGTTGGAAAAGACCTTTAAGATCATCGAGTCCAACCATTAACCCAGCACAGTCAAGTCCTCCACTAAACCATGTCCCCAAGTGCCACTCCTACACGGTTTTAATTACCTCTAGGGATGGTGATTCCACCACTTCCCTAGACAGCCTGCTCCAATGCTTGTCAGCACTTTCAGTGAAGAAAGTTTTCCTAATATCCAACCTAAACCTCCCCTGTTGCAACTTGAGGCTATTTTCTCTCATCCTGTCACTTGTTACCTCAGACAAGAGACCAAATCCCACCTGTCTACAGCCTCCTTTCAGGCAGTTGTAGAGAACAGTAAGGTCTTTTTCCCATTCTCCTTTTCTCCAGGCTAAACAATCCCAGCTGCCTCTGCTGCTCCTCATCAGACTTGTACTCCAGACCCTTTACCAGTTCCATTACCCTTCTCTGGACACACTCCAGTGACTCAATGTCCTTCTTGCAGTGAGAGGACCAAAACCCAACAGAGGATTCAAAGTGCAGCAGCACGAGTGCTGAGTACAGTGATCACTGCACTGATTCTGTTGGTCACACTATTTCTGATACTAGCCAGGGTGCCATTGGCCCTCTTTGTCAGTTCATCACACTGCTGGCTCATGTTGTTCAGCCAGCTGTCAATCAGCATTTCCAGGTCCTTTTCCACCAAGCAGCTTTTCAAGCACTCTGCCCCAAGCCTGTAGTGCTGCATGGGGCTATTGTGACCCAAGTGTAGGCCCTGGGACTTGGTGTTGTTTAATCTCAAACAACTGGCCTTGGCCCACTGATCCAGCCTGTGCAGATCCCTCTGTAGAGTCTTCCTACCCTCCAGCAGATCAACACTTTCACCCAACATGCACTCCAAAGATGCACTCAGTCCCCTCATCCAGACCCTTGAAAAAATATTAAACAGGACTGCCCCCAGTACTGAGCCCTGGGGGACATCACTAGTGACCAGCCCCAGCTGGATGCAACTTGATTCACCACCACTCTCTGGGTCAAGCTATCCAGCCAGCATTTTACCCAGTGAACTGTGCAACCATCCAAGCCACAGGCAGCCAGTTTCTCCAGGAAAATGCTGTGGGAAACAGTGACAAGAGCTTTACTAAAGTCCACTTACACAACATCCACCGCCTTTCCCTCATCCACTAAGCAGGTCACTTTGTCAAAAAAAGTGATCAGGTTGGTCAAGCAGGACCTGCCTTTTCTAAACCCGTACTGGGTGAGCCTGATCCTCTGGCTGTTCTGTACGTGCCACATGATGGCACTCAAGATGATCTTGACACCAAGGTCAGGCTGACAGGCCTGTAGTTCCCCAGATCCTCCTTCCAACTCGTTTTGTAGATGGGCATCAGATGCACTAACTTCCAGTCTATTGGGACCTCTGTGGTTAGCCAGGACTGCTAGTAAATTTGAAAAGTTCTGTCATATTCACTTTTTTTTTTTTGAATTCCTCTCTGGGTCAGGCCAGCCAGACATTTTTTGATACTGGGGAAGAGTGCACTCATCCAAGCCATGGGCAGCCTGTTAATAGCTAGTCAATCACAGAAGTGGCAGCTGTATAATACTGTGAAGGTGCCATACTACTTTTCAAGTAAAGAGCAGAAAAGAGTTTTCTACAAAACTAAACAGGATAGCAAATGTTGCCTTATACATAATTGAGTCCAAATTCTGAAAATTATCCTGCTTGCATGATAGTGACGTTATTGTCAGATAATGTTTTTGCTTTATTCATATGGCATATTCCTTTGTCTTTAAGGAATAAATTCTGAAAACAAAAGCACATATTCTAACTCCATCACTGTACAAAAGCCCTGCTATGCTTAACTAATCATGAATTCAAATCAGAATTACTGATGACTGCAGAGTCAAGAGCTATAAAAACATTCACAATTGATGATATTGGTATTAGGTGTGATCCATCAATTTATCTTATTTTCTCTCAATGGAAAAATGTACCATGTCTAAAAACTATGGTCTTCCAGAAATTATGCTCCTTTTCCATTTACCAGTTTGCTGCCTGACACATTATTCCTGTTGTCTATTTAATAAATGGTGACTTCACTGTTTAGCTTGAACAGAGAATAAACTGAGCAGCAAGGATCTAACAGAACACTTCAGAAGAGGTGACATGGTTTGTAGCAAAAACATGCTTGGCCACAAGAAAAACTTAGTTTTGCACTACAGCAACCAGAATGTAATGTGTGTTGGAGATAGGCAAGGATAGGCTTTATCTTACATTAGTCTTTTCCTTTTCTGATGGTTCTCTGACATTAGGAATCACCTTACATGATTGATAAGCATAAAGCAACCAGTTAAAACAAGATTTCTTTACAGAAATAAAATTACCTTTTGCTTTTATATATTAAGATGTATTTATATACACACATATTTATAATTACAACTGTTAATCGCCACAGGCCTATGAGCTCCTTCAAAATGACACTCTTCCCCCATCAGTGTACTGAATTATCTGTCAGCTGCAGATGGAGCCATTCAGGGAGAGCTTCTCCACCAGCAGAAGCCAGAGCTGCTCAGCTTCTAGAAAAAGGTCTTTCCAGAAGGACTCATTAAATCCAGTTAAACCGCTGTAGATCATCTCATTATCAAGAAAACAGAAAATTTGTGATGGAAACCACAAATTAATGCAAATAATTCAGTTGGATGCTTCAAATCTGCTTAATATCTTGTATATGAGTATTTATCTTGAGAAACAATATGCAGCAGTATGGGTTTTTTTTTCAGGACCAAGATCTAAATCAGTATCTTGCATTTTGTAAACTCTAGCACCTTCTATAATATAGATGAGCATTCAGGTAAAATTCTGTCATGTGCTCTCTCTAGATTAAGGCAATACTGTAAAACTACACATTTTACTATACCGGAGTTTTCAAGTCTACCAGTTTCTCTCTAGATTAAGGCAATACTGTAAAAATACACATTTTACTGTACCAGAGATTTCAAGTCTACCAGTTCATCACTAGAGCTAGCTGGAAAATAACAACAAAAAAAGCTTAGTCTTTCTCTTCCAGAAAAAAAGCCACAACCACAAAACCATGAAAAGACACTGACCCACTCTCTTTTCTATGCTGTGATCTAGCCATTCATCTGCAAGAGAGGAAAATCAGGTCAAGCAGAACAAGGACTTGAACTTGTTTTGCACCTGTTTCGGACAAATATTCTGTTCTCTGCTATTTTGGGGCCTGTTTTCCTGTATCAGATCAGAACTGCTTGTTTCTGCACCTGAAAAAGCTTTCCCAATAAAAGTATAGTCAAGTAAAGCTTCTGTATTGAAAATGCACCTTTTTTTCCAAGCAAAAATCAGTTTTAATAGCTTCTGTATTGAAAATGCACCTTTTTTCCAAGTAAAAATCAGTTTTAATTAAAAAAACCCAACAACCACAGAAACAATCCAGGTTAAACTTAGATGCTGCTTCTCAAAAACAACCCACACAGTGGATATTTTCTCCTAATAAGCATCAGGTATTAACCTCTCTCTGTATCTTCAGAGATAATTGGAGCCAACTCCTTTGGTAACAAAATGAAATGTGGACATCTGTTCAATGTAAACATTTAAAGAACATTCTGGATACTAAATTAAATTGCAAATTATATTTTTTCATCCATTATGGGACAGAAGTAAAAATTATATATCATTTAGAGGGAGTAAAAGCCACATGCAGTGGCAACGTGGGAAGGAATCACAGCAAAAGCACGTGGCAAATATTGAGTGGCAGCAGAGACTAGAAGAGAGTGAAGACTCACTAACAGAAATGTAATTTAGATGCTGAGGGGGAAAAGCGGATCAAAATGGGGAAGAAAATAAAGTAGATATATTGGAATAAAAGATAAAAGATTTAAAAAAAGGAAAGAAGAAACTAGAAGGTAGGAAATAAAAACAAGTGGGCTGAGAAAGAGAGAACTGGTATCTTAAATATGTATTATGTATGTAAATATGTAGTACACTCTAATCATTTCCTTTGGAGGATAACTCAGCTGAGATGTTAAAACGGTTGGGGAAGACACAAACAAAATCAAAGAGCAGAACTACTTGCAGAAAGGAGATGGGCAATGACAGGCTGAGGTTGGCTATTACATTCACTCCTTCAGTGTTTCAGTACTGTTCTCCTCATATGTCCATTCAAAGTTTGACTGTCAAACCCATTACTCAGGCAGGGCACAGAAGTCACAAGAGAAACTTTTTGTTTCCCAAGCCCCTCATTAACTTGTGACTGTTGATGGCAGCAAACAATTAGACTTTGTTTCTACAGCAAACTAGTACTCCCAGTGACAGCAAATAGCCAGGGGCCCTGGGAGCAGGCTGCTTTCTGAAAAAGTTGGAAGCAAATCTAGTTCTCCCAATATAAACAGTCTCATCAAGAACTGCCTGTTACAATCTGTTCTTTGGTTTGCTCCTGGGACAACACTGATCTGGTTTGTCTTTAAGGAACTCTATCCATGATAAAATTTCTCACTGAAGAAAATGAATACATTTGCTCATGGCTGGCAATTTCAACTCCCCAGTGGTCAACACAAAAATCTGTAGCAAAATAGTAGTCATACAAGGCATGAAAATCATGAGAGGACAATGCAACCTTGAAGGACCCATTAACAAAACATTTATCAGTGAGACCAAGATTTACTATTTGATCTTCATAATCCAGGGAATAATAGTTTCTTAAATTGCTGGGCTTGCACAGTAAAGTTTTAACCAGAAATGGATATTCCCTATTGCCAAATATGAGCTTTATGTTAGGTCTAAGAAATGAGCCTGAAAATGCCTTCAGGAGTCTCAGTACTATTTTTATTCTTAGAAAAAAAATAATTAGTTTGATGTGATAATCAAACTCACAGTAATGCTGACCCTTAATGTTTTCAGTAAGATTGCCATTCTCCTAGGAAGGTACATGTATACACACATTACCCCCAGAGCATCTGGTCTTCACATCAACACAGAGCACTCAGTACATTAATTTTGAGTGATATACTTATTCCAGGCTCCCCTTAATAAGTAGAGACTGTCCAGATTAGCTGAATCAACACTGGTAGAAGCTCCATGTGAAGTAAAAAGTCTACGAACAATAATTGCCTCAATAAGCATCCTTGTAGCAGAGTATGGACTTAATGAAAAGAGTGAAGATCAGTTAAGAGCACAAAGGGTCTTACAAAGTATTAGTTTTGGGAAGATGATCAGCACACAGCAGAAATCCTCTCAGAGGAAACTTTAGCTCTCATGTAAGAGCCTCTGAATGATTGTACTTTCAAGACTGTTTCTGTGTATTGGACTGATCTTGACCTTTGTGCCTGTAAGAAGCAGTGCAGAATTTATTTGCCTGATGTTTATTACTTACAGTCATATAACTGTACTGCAGACAGGAGAGATCACCTGCCCACACACTACTGCTTTTTTTTACTAGAATCATTTAAATTCAGAACCACTCATAGGAGAAGGCAAAACATCTAGACTTAGATTAGGTTTTAACTTAGATTTCACACAGATACATTCAAAGGTGTACAATTACCTGTCAATATGAGAAATCTTTGTGCATTCTTACTAGCTCCTGCAACAGGCTATGACATCATCATGAAACATATACTATATCATCTCAGTCATTCATGAAGCACTTAGCACCAAAAGTGTGATATAAAGTGAAATAGTATTGTTAAAGTGAAATGCTCTTTGGACAAATAAGCAGCTAATTTACAAAGACAAGAACTCAACTAAACAAATGCTTTTCAGCTAAAATCATGTTTTTGTGCAATTTTTCTACATATCTTTTCACAATGACCTGTCTTTGCCTGTAATTTTCTCCCATATCATGAAGAACTATGGTTGCTGGACTGCTGAATTTTCATCTCAGATGGCCTGCAAATGTGATCAGACAAGCCAAGTGACTCATTGCACCTTGTCCATCCAGGCAAAATCAGAGAAGTACTTCCAAAAGACAGTGGGAGATTGACACCAACAGTAATATATTGTCAATATGAAGAGTACACAAATCAGAAAAGTTAGTTACTTAGGGCAACAGGTTAAATTAGGTGCTTCCAGAGTGTCACAGAACATATACTTCAAGTTATATTTATACTTGTAGTTTTCCTGACACGGAATGGCCAACAGCAGATTTAGCAAGTCATAATGTGTTTATAAGAGGAGGGGATAGGAGAAGTTGATGTTTCAGAGGCTCATCACTTCAGAAGGTGCTTGTTTGGTGAAAGCACTGCACCGCCTCTCATTCAGGCACCGAGATGTACCCAGTGCTTGTGACAGAGCAGGCTCACCAGTGGGAAAGTGGATTCACAGCTCTGGCCCTTACGTAAGACTCTAACCTCTATTCACAGCCATCTGCTGTAGCTGTTGTGTAACAAGCCGTAGCCAAGTGTTTCTACCATCATATGGTAAACTGCCTTAAAATATATGTGCAAAAATCACTACACAAAGACCTAGAAATTCTTTAACTAGATGCAAGCCCCAGATTTCACAGATGAATGGTAGTTTGGAAAGGCAGCCTTCAGACTCCTCTGCATGAGGTGGCTTTGATTTCCTTCTTGATTACTAGCAACTATGGCTTACAGAAAGATATGTTAATGAAAATTTCTCCTTGACTTGGATTTACATTTCTAGATACCTTCATTTTCTTTCTTCCTTGGGATTTATACTAAGATCAAATAAAAGAATTTTTCAATTTCACTATTATCATTCCACATACAGGCAATATTTAAAGAAGATGAAGGGAACAAGTAGTTGTGAGGTTTGCTTAGAGGTTTTATTCCTGATGTCAAGATGTTGCATTTTCCTGATTCCAGCTTCCCTCTACAAATTTCTACAGAGATGCAGTCTTCTCAAGCTGGATTCCAGAGGACTGCCTATGGCCTAAAAGCCATGGCAAAAACAGACATAACTGAATACTTCAAATGCCTATGGCCTAAAAGCCATGGCAAAACCAGACATAATTGAATACTTCAACTGAAAAGTTTTGAAAATAAAACCATGTTGAATAACCAGATGCCAATATATCATTGTCTTCCAAGAGAAGAGATTAACAGAGAAGAATAAGGAACTGATGTTCCTTTAAAACAAGGAAAAAGATTTTGGCCAAATTCAGATTGAATTTTTTTATTTTTCCAAATAGATCTGTATGACTTTTTTATCCCAGTGTTATTTCAGCTTATACTAAATGAAGACATGCATGTATCTGAATTTAGTAAAGGCTGACATTTCATTTAAAACAGAAATATTAAATGGAAATCAGTTGTACCCTCTCTACTAATCTTTCCAGAAAGAAAGCCAGGAGGTGATCAGTTGTACCCTCTCTACTAATCTTTTCAAAAAGAAAGCCAGAAGGTAGGGGGAGCAGTTGTGCAAACCCATTGCTGGGTGTTTTTCTAAAAGGACTGACTGGTAATTCAATGAAAGTAGTGAAAAAACCACCTCTGTTATTGCACACTAAAGTAATGGAAGCAATTCAGCTTAATGCTCTTTGGAAACAGCTCTCACATCAGTGGGTTGTTTGCTTTTTTGTTGCTGTTTTGACTTGAGAAGAGCAACACAAACTTAGAATCCTAGAACTAATTAAAAATACTCTCCTTCCCATCGGAAATGTGAATATTGACAATACTCTGGAGATTTTTAAAATCTATTTTGTTGTACTGACAGAGAAAAAAAAAGTTAAAAATCACTGAATAACATCTATAATATGCATTCTGTACAAGTCCCTGTCAGCTTATCTGTATTATACGAACATTGACAATACTCTGGAGATTTTTAAAAATCTATTTTGTAGTACTGACAGAGAAAAAAAATGTTTAAAAAAATCACTGAATAACACCTATAATATACATTCTGTACAAGTCCCTGCCAGCTTATCTATAGAAATAAGTATTACTAGTTGTTTCCTATTCATTTAAATTTTGTGTTAATGATAAAAAGGAATAATTATGTCATCAAAACTGATAGTGATTTTCTTTGTCTACTGAATTAGTGGCAAATTTTTGATTTCAATTAATCTCTCCTGGGATTTAATGTATCAATATGTTCTGAAAATGAACACATTCATGCTTCCACTTATTGCTGGCAAAGACTTTTACTAATGCTTTTTTAATGTCACAGTTGTGGTTTTGAGCATTTCATTCCAGTTCTGCAGAATAATGCCCAAGTTCTTGTTTTTGTCTACTGAATTAGTGGCAAATTTTTGATTTCAATTAATCTCTCCTGGGATTTAATGTATCAATATGTTCTGAAAATGAACACATTCATGCTTCCACTTATTGCTGGCAAAGACTTTTACTAATGCTTTTTTAATGTCACAGTTGTGGTTTTGAGCATTTCATTCCAGTTCTGCAGAATAATGCCCAAGTTCTTGTTGAGAAGAGGAAGAGGAAGAGGAAGAGGAAGAGGAAGACGAGAGAAAAAAACAAATAGGAAGAGGAAGAGGAAGAGGAAGAGGAAGAGGAGAGAAGAACCAACAACAAATCAAATCAAGAAGTTTCATAACATTCACACAAAGTAAAATTTTACAGCTTCAACACAACTCACATTTGAAAACACATCATCTCTTACAGATGGTATCATGAGGTTTCTCTACACTTGATCAAAGAAGAGAGAAAATATGTCCCTCATTGCCCCAGGGATATATTTTCTTTCTTATTTTACCTTGCTGAGGTTTCATATTCCCCAGCCTGTCTCTCATTTGATGCAGCTCTTCTCACCTATAGTTAAACTCATTAAGACTTCTGGAGTGACTATGTTGCATTTCTCCTTTATTATTTTTTCTATTAAGGCAATTCCTTCTCTCCAATATTTAATACATCAGGACTAATCTAGGTTGATTTGTGATGCATTTGAACTGGGGGAACTCTGATTATACATGCTTATAAAGAGACTGTAGTTAAGAGAAATATCACACCCACTTTGTGGAGGCTAGCAGATCTTATATCAGTGTCATTTTCAGGGAATTCCCTTGACTATAGTCACCACATCTTTAGCTCTTAAAATCTAATTTTACAAGGCAATAAAATACCACATTTTGATTATTTCATTTTTGCAAAAACTTAATATCCTAGAGCAACATTAATAATTTTTACTCTGTGAACACACAGGTGATGTGGTACTCTGCCATTAGTTTGATAAAAGAGCATAAAGTGACACTAGCTTGGTCTGCAGCTGCTCCATCCATATGTTTTTTATGAATACAAGAGTCTTGAACAGATGAAATAATTACTAACAGATAATTAATTAATTACTAACAAATAATTAACAACAGATTAAATAATTAGTGCAGAAGGGCTTAAAAACTTTTATTTTTAAGACAAAGTTAAGCCACAAAAACTCAGACTTTGATCTAGATTTCAAAAGTTCTCTCTGGAATTAACCAAGTCCCATGTTAAATCTGTTTGAGAAGGAAGTGTCCTCCACAGTACTCAGATATCCACCTCTGGGTAGTCTCTTCCATTCCTAACTGACCCTATCTACATGGAACCTTTAAAATCTTTCCAATAGCAAAACCAAATTCAAGAGGAATGTTGACAAATTCAGAAAGGTTAAGTAAATGTGGCAAAAAAATTATTCAGTCCTCTGAAAATCAGTCATTCAGTAAGAGACTCGGAGGTTTCAATTTACGTTTCAAATTAGTTGAAAATATATCCTATAGGTATTTCACAATTTTAATGCTCTTTCTCCTCTATTTAATAAAAGTCTCTTTACAAAACACCTTTGTGGTGTCCAGTGCAGTTGGCATAGACTTCGAAGTCTGCTCTGCTTAAAGCAGGAGTCTGAACTTCCTGTCTGCTGTTCTCCAGATAACTCCAGACTTCTCTTTCAACCTAAATTATCCTATGATCTTACACATACAAAACTGGAGGGGGGGATAAAAACCAAAACAAAAACTAAAGGGGAAAAAAAAAAGGCAAAATACCTAATTTTTTGTTTGTGTTTTTTAGGAAGACTTTTTTTTTGAGGAGGTGAGTGGAGGTCTTGATACTTCAAATGCATTTTTGAAAAAAAAATTTTTTCCTTTGTAAAGTATCTGGAGTTGTTTTACTTATGTACAGTCCCAGTCTTGAGGGTGTTTGACCCTTTGCTACAGAAAGAGGTAATCTAAGAATTAGTAACTGAAGATTCCAGACATGAGACTTAAAGGCTTCTTTTTGATTAGGTTCAAAGAGATACATAATGTGTGCCATGCTGTCACAGGTTGAAGTATTATAGGAACACAGGCTATAGCTAATGCTGTAGGAACAAGACTTTTGATGTTTGGAAAAAAGTTTAACAGACCCAAAGTATAACATGGTGGAAAGTGAGATTTAAAAAAAATGAACATAGAAACACAGCATTTTAACAAAGAACTTAATTGACAAATTTGGGCT
>NW_008660891.1:0-2904 GCF_000695815.1 Acanthisitta chloris | reverse complement strand
AATGCTAAACAAACCCTGTTTCTTGTGGCTAGGTTCACACTGATTACAAGTGGCTTATGAATGAAGTGTCATCACTTTACAGAAGGAATTACATGATGGGGTTGACTGCAACTACAGGAGCATGGCCTAGTGTCCTATAAGCTTTCCAATAATATAATATATTTATTTTGAAAAAGTATTGGATAATCTTCCTGATATTTGATATCCCTCATCACTTAAGCTTTTGAGTCAGATAGGACAATTTGAATGCTAATATGACAAATATAAAATTAATGCTGAACATTATAAAACTGAAATACACATTTTACATAGGAAAGCAGTTTTCAGTGCTAAATTAAGAACAAAATACTTGAATAATATATTTATTTTGAAAAAGTATTGGATAATCTTCCTGATATTTGATATCCCTCATCACTTAAGCTTTTGAGTCAGATAGGACAATTTGAATGCTAATATGACAAATATAAAATTAATGCTGAACATTATAAAACTGAAATACACATTTTACATAGGAAAGCAGTTTTCAGTGCTAAATTAAGAACAAAATACTTGAAGGAGGAGTTCAGCAATTTGGTAAAGTGAGGTAACATGACAATCCCATTTTCAATGCCTTGTTCACCACTCTGGAATATCCTCACAGCACAGTCAAAGCTTTAAAGGTTATTCGTCACCTCAGTATAAAAACTGATTGAAAGAAGTATCTGCAGCCTACATACAACTTACTTTCCAAGACTTGTTGGGCCAGGCAGGTCTACCCAAGAACACTATAAAGGATAGTACATGAGTACATTTGTACAATTTATATTGTACATAAGCTCTCACTCCTATAGATACACACAGGTCTACACGTCTGAAAAATTACTTGCGCGGAAAGTTATATTAAAGTTGTACTTCTAATGTTGAAAATGTGTTCTACCATTGCCGTGAACTGTATTTATAGAGAAGTTAGCCCAGATGAAGAAAGCTGAAGCAACTTTCCTGAAATACTCCTATCCTTTCCTTCTGGCATGTGACTGCTATTTTTGTCCTTTTTGCACCATTATTTCATCCATAGACTACGGAGAAGATGACTGAAAGAGAGTTCATGGCTGACTCCCTCCTCTTGACAGTGAGCATGGGTTGCATTGCCATGCAGCATGCAGCCTTTTCCCTAATCAGTGATGTTGTTATGATCTCAGAGGTCGTTTTTAACCTAATTGATTCTGTGATTGAATTTGTTAGGTTCCTTGTGGCTCCCATGGTGTAGGCAGGTTTCCCCATATTCCAAGATTAATGAACTTCTCAAACTCCTTGAGTCTGGATTGTTTTGGATTATTTCTTCTTAACATCTTTCTCTTATAGGCAGAAAACCTGGTTACAAGTGAAGATATCAAGGGAAGTGGAAGCTGTTTAACACCTATGATGCTTGAAGATGCAGTCAAAGGGCCTGTGTTCGGGATGCTTTGACATTGCTCTATGTGTCGTGCATTTATTTTTTTTTTTCTTAATGACTTTTAGCTGAGGGAACTCTGAAATACCAACAGGCAGTTTCAAGAGGTCTCCTGAAAACAGAATCTTAAATACCTTAATAAGTTAGTTTAATTAAACTTCATATACATGTTCTAACATGCATTAATCTATATTAAGTTTTAAAGAATTTGTATTCATATCTGTGATGTAAAGTCAATACCTGCCTCACATAGATCTAAAATGAGGTAAGAAGCTGGGTTTGGCTTGATAATGTTAAAAATATTGCAGAGCCATAACACATTATTTGTCACCATGCAGATAATAGCTATGGTGAATACACCTGGTTTGTTTTAGCAGGCTATTTAAAAAAAAAACAAAAACAAAAACAAACTAAACCAGAAACAACACAATAAACCAAAATACTCTGGCAAATGTAAATGATTAGAAATTTCATAACAATATTGTTGCTAGTTTCCAAGTGACTCTGGTCCAGATTCAATTCTCATTTAATGACAAAGGTATATTCTGAGAGCATAACCTGTGCTATCACAGGCAAGGTAAGACATAAAACATTGCTTCAGTATTTCATGCATGCAAACCTCAAATAAGTTAAATAGGATCAGATGCATCATTTGTAACACATGAACTACCAGGAACACTCTAAGAAATCCCATAAAATTCAAATGAGCTGGACTTGTTCATAAAGCTTGACTGACACCAGTCAGTGCTGGGTAAGTGCAGTCTAGACACCAGAACTCTCATCTCAGTGTTCAACTTTTGGAAATTAAGCCTTGCATTTAAAAAACTGCGTCTTTCTGAAACCACCTCCAAATTCACACTTCAGCAGTTCTCTTCCTAACTCAAACACACATTCACAAAACTAAGTTTTGCAAAGCAACCCAGAGCTTTGGATATGATCATAGGATGCTTGACTACTGTGTTAAACACTTTTTACACTCATAGAGTCATAGAATCAACTAGATTGGAGAAGATCTCAAAGATCATCAAGTCCAACCCTACCATGGTTACTAGACCATGGCATCAAGTGTCACATCTAGTCTTGTCTCAAAAATCCCTAGGGACAGTGAATCCACCACCTCCCTGGGCAGCCCATTCCAATGCCTGATCACTCTCTCCATAAAAAAATCTCTTCCTAATATCTAACCTAAACCTGCCCTGGCAGAGCTTGAGTCTGTGCCCTCTTGTCCTACTGCTGGTTGCCTGGGAGAAGAGACCAACCCCCACCTGACTTTCAGGGAGTTGTAGAGGGTGATAAGGTCACTCCTGAGCCTCCTGTTCTCCTGGCTAAACAACCTCATCTCCCTTAGCCTCTCCTCACAGCACATGTGCTCAAGTCCCTTTAACCAGCCTCGTTGCTCTTCTCTGAACCTGCTCCAGCACCTCAATATCCTTCCTGGCCTGAGGGGTCCAGAACTGTACACAGTGCTCAAGGTG
>NW_008660890.1:44450-45892 GCF_000695815.1 Acanthisitta chloris | reverse complement strand
CCCTATTAAACTGTCTTTTTCTCAACTCATGAGTTTTCTAGTTTTTATCCTTCCAATTCTTTTCCCCATCCTGCTGGTGGTGGAGTGGGTGGGTGGCTGTGTGGTGCTTCACTGCTGGCTGGAGATAAACCACTACATATATGCACTTCTTATTTAAAGAGTTGCATTCTGTTTTTGCAAAAACCTTCAAAAATTGAAAAAAAAAAAAGGTGAAGGTATTTATACAGACATGACTCTTCCAAAAGCTGCACAATCCTTCTCAGTACCGGAAGGGATTAGCAGAATCTAGTTTATGAAACCCAAATTTTCACCTGTTTCCTAAAACAGTATTGAAACATGCTTATTACAGAGTATTTCCAAGTCACTCGACATTTTTAACAGCTCTTTAAATATCTTAGATTGTCGGTCTAGTTCCAGAGATTTATAAACATTGTAATTTCATAAAAATAATTTTTAAAAAGCTTTTCATTAAAATGATTGTTGAAAACAAAATCCTAAAAATATTTGAAAATTTAAGGTAAAAATATTTTAGTCCTCCAGCATTTATAAAGCAATCGCTTGCTTCTTTGAGATCTGCCATGATTTTGGACCTTTTGGGAACAATTATTCCAGTACAGTGAAAGCTTCATCACGAAACTATTGAGACCAGTCATAAAAATTCTCCAGAATCTAGATATAAATGTAGAATTCGTATTTTCATTAGAATTTCTGTAAAAGATAAAGATACATGTTACAGAGAGTATTTACCATACATTAAAACAAATGTACAAATACATTTGCTGGATATTAGTAATTGAAAAGTAAATTTAATAATGACTTGCAATTTTTATGAAGAATCCACCAGAGGATGTGTGGTAGCATTAACACACTCAGAAAGTTCATTGCAGAAATTTACACAATCCAGAAACAGATGTATATGTGACTTAGTCTCAAATTTTTCTCTGCACTGAGCTGTTTATTCAAATCTGGGAATTTTCTTTTGCAGTTTAATTGGTTATATTCTTACTAAATGGTTTGTAAGTTACTGCTTTCAGAGTATCATTTTGCTCTTTCTGGGCTCTGACCTCTTAGATTACTTCCTGATTAATGATCTGCAATAAAGGTTTTTAATTACTTTCTGTAAAGTAAATGAGAAATTATCTATAACTCTCTTTAAAAAATAAAAATCCATCTATGTGGTCTTGAGATAGTTCATGTACCTATAAACCCATTTTAAAATATTATTTTATTAATTTTTTTAACTTCTGGGATTAATACGTAGTCACACTGGATCTTAATACTAATGCAATTTATAAATGTTCTTAATTTGTACTTTGGTAAAATCTCATCTTGACAACAGATTCATAGTGATTTCATAGACTCATAGAACAATAGAATTTAGGGGTTGGAATGGACCTTACAGATCATCTAGTCCCAGCCCACCCTGCCATGGGCAAGGCCCC
>NW_008660890.1:41870-44119 GCF_000695815.1 Acanthisitta chloris | reverse complement strand
CCACTCTTCTCATCAACTTTGTGGCCCTCCTCTGGACTTGCTCCAACAGTTCCACGTCCTTATGTAGAGGACACAAGAATTGCACACAGTATTCCAGATGGGGTCTCACGAGAGCAGAGTAGAGGGGAAGAATCACCTCTTTTGACCTGCTGGTTACACTCCTTTTGATATAGCCCAGGATATGATTCGCTTTCTAGGCTGCTAGTACACACTGCCAACTCATGGTGAACTTCTCATCCACTGTCACTCCCAAGTCTTTCTCCTCATTGCTGGTTTCAATTGCTTCCTCACCCAACCTGGAGGTGTGCCTGGGATTGGCATGGCCCAGATGTAGGACCTTGCACTTCATTTTGCTAAACTTCATGAGGTTTGCATTGGCTCACCTCTCAAGCCTCTCAAGGTCCCTCTGGATGGCACATCTACAAATTCTGGGGCCCCATCATAGAAGGCCACCAAATTTTTCAGGCATGACCTGCCCCTGGTAAAGCCATGTTGGTTACTACCAATCACCTCTTTACTATTCATGTGCCTAAGCACAGCTTCCAGGAGAATCTGCTCCATGATCTTGCCAGGCACAGAGGTGAGACTGACTGGTCAATAGTTCCATTGTTCTTCTGCTTTCCCATTTTTTAAAATGGGCATTACGTTCCCCTTTTTCCAGTTGTCAGGAACTTCATCTGACTGCCAGGATTTCTGGAAAATTATAGATAGTGGCTTAGCAACTTCATTGGCCAGTTCCCTCAGGATCCAAGAATGAATCTCATCAGGACCCATGGACTTATGCACATTCAGGTTCCGGAGATGGTCTTGAACCTGAACCTCTTCTACATTGGGTTTAGGGGTTTCATCCTCCCAGTCTCCACCTTTACCCTTTTCGGTCTGCTCAGTGGCTAGAGCACTTGGAGTTGAAGACTGAGGAAAAGAAGTCATTATGAACCTTAGCCATTTCTATATCCAGAGTAGCCAGTTCTCCTTTTTCCTTCTGGAGGGGGCCCACACTATCTCTAGCCTTTCATTTACATGCCTCATACCTATAGAAGCCTTTCTTGTTATCCTTAATGTCCCTGGCTAGCCTCAATTCCAACTGTGCCTTAGCTTTCATGACTGTGTCTCTAGCTTCTCTTACAGCTTCTCTCTATTTTTCCCAGTCCATTTTTCCTCCCTTACACCTCCTAAAGGCTTCCTTTTTTTTTTCCCTTGAGTTTCCTCAGCACTTCATTATTCATCCACAGAGGCCTGGCATTTCTTGAGATACATCTATTTATAGGACTACAGGTAGTTATTGCAGGATATACTCTGAACTAATGGTCCCTTAAGGACATGACAAGCTCATCTCAGTATTCACTATTTATCTATTAATACTTACCCATTAAATAACCTTATAATTGAAGTCCAGACAATTTTAATTCTGTACATTTATTCATACAACATGAAAATACATACTTTTTCTTGTTACTCTCTAAAGCTTTACATTGGATTTTGGTTGGTTTGCTTTGTTTTATTTTTAAAAACCCGCTTTAAAGATTAGATGTCACAATAGGCCTCTGAAATGTCTCCTGGAGAGAATTCCCAAGGTAACACTCTGATTCAAATCCAAAAGAAATTGAACATTGCATTAAAATAAAGTAAAGCTATCAGTCAGTAGGAGATTCTGGAACAATCATATTATGGTTTATTTCCATAGACTAAAAGATTTTAGTTAAAACTTACAGGGGAAAAAAAGTGTAAGTTTTTCTTGTTCTGTGGACCAACTACCACAGTTTAAAATTTCAATTCACTCCTACGCCTAAGAAGTATTTTCAGGATGGTTGGTGGGTAATATACTCTGTAGTTATTATACCAGACTAGTATTTCACCTGCTTGGGTGAAAGATAGGAGAGGTTGATTCTAAACGCACTAGGAAGTCAAGCCCCTGTTTTGCTGCTCAGATATTTTGTCTCCCATGAGACTAAGGGCAAATTCACTATCTGAAGCCATTCACGCAGCAGTACCAGACAGTGCTACTTAAGGTTATTGAAATGCACTGGGTTTTCCTTATGGTGGTAACTTTAATATTTATATCAATGCTACATCTACTTATCCTCAAATTTAAAGCAATATATTTTAAAGGATATATGACTACAAAATGTATACATTTCTGTGCTTAATAGAATTCCACATGGAATCTGTTGAGGATTTGAGAGGTAAAAATCAACCTGATTACTCTGACATAACTATGAAGAGCAAACCAGATGTTCCCACACCTTTAA
>NW_008660890.1:30066-41804 GCF_000695815.1 Acanthisitta chloris | reverse complement strand
TAATATTAATATTTATATTTTTGATTGCTTATAGTTCTACAACTAAATAAGCTTGCAATTAAAAAAGTCAATCTCAATTCTTAATATTTCTTTGTTATTTAGAAACAAGATACAGACTCACAGGTGATCAAAAATTTAAATTAGCCTAAAAATGTCCGTCAGGACATTTAGTTTGGACTTTTTGAATAAAACTCAATACAAACATCACTCTAGGCAGATCACTACTAAAATGGCTGTCAAGGTGCTAATGCAAGGACCATCTACTTGAAAATGACCTCTTTAAACAACTGATCAGAATAAATTAAAGAGAACACGTTGCATCTCAGCTAACTGTCAAAAGGTTTAGTCATGCCTTGCTATAGCAGTAGTTGTGTTTCATGCTAGCCAGTATGCACTGGAAAGTATTTCAAGGAGAGAAGTTTCATATTGCCTTTAGAAAACAAACCTCACTCCTGAGCTTACCACTCCCTGCCAATAATGAGTCTCATAGTAAGTCAATGCCATTCAGGCTGTTCCTTGAGCCACTTTTTGACTTTCAGTTAAAACACTACAAGTACAAAATTTGGAACTGATCAAACTGTAATCAATATTTAATTTCAAAACCAGTACAATCACCGCCTAGTACATTGTGGAGTGGGTTTTTCAGTAAATCCTATAATATGGAGGATTCTGTGCTGTTTAAAGAGAATTCTGATTCTGTAATTTAAAACTTATAATACAGAAGTGTTAAACTAATACTTGACCAAGGAAGGAATTTGGAAAGGTGGGATAGGACCTGCAGTCTCTTTCAGATTATTACCATCATCGGTCAGACCAATTGCTCCAGACTTCTTGCAAACCATTTACTCTGTCCAGACAGGTCACATATCACCTAAGACAAAAAAGCATTGATTTGCAAAAGGCCAACACTGGCCTTTCATGTAAGTGTCACCCTAAATATTTCTTTCTTTTGCACTGAAAATCCCATCCCATGCCAGGACTAAAAGTAAAAGGAGAATCCCACATACCCCACCTGAGCATTTTACAACCCAGGAATAGCCTGGTGGGTCTTAATGGCATCAGGTTGATTGCAGCACTGAGAAACATGCTGCAAACAAATTCATGCCCCTGCAGGCTCCTGGTCCTTCCACTGTGCTCCTACACATGCATTGCATTTCTTCTTGAGTTACTTTTGTCGTTTTACTTTAAACATCCCAACTAGTTCTCAACCAACGTGTGACAAATTGTTACATTTTCTGCAGAGTCTGTCATAAAATCACCCTTGCAATCTGATTTATATTACATTTTGCCTCAGTGAAACCCATAATATATAAGAAACTTTAATCTGCACTTTAGTCCTCACAAAAGTACAAAAATAGAACTTTTTTTTTTATTTTGAGAACATCAGGCACCATTTACATGCCATGACTAGTAAAAGCTTTTATTTGTCATCTCTCATTCATAGTTGCTGCTTGGGAAGTCTACAACAAAAGAGCTTGTTAGTAGCACATCTGCAGGACATACCATGTGTTGCTTTACCTGTTTAGAATTCTACCAGAGTTCATATACAGATTGAAGAGAGGGACAAAGAGGTCCTTTTTGCTTTGTCAGCTGCAACCAAGCAAGGAAACCAACCACCCCCCAGACCTGACAAACTTGAATCAAAAGCACCCTGAGTTTGACCAAGACAAACAATCTTTTAATTTCCTCAGAAAATGCAGGGACTTCAGTTCTTGAAAAATAGGGTATGGCAAGAACAGTATCTTGGCAATGCCTGTTTGATTAATGTATGTCAATTTGAGTGAATTGAAAAAATGGAATTAAAGAATATTTAAAAGGTTAAAATTTCACTTATTTCTCTCTAAGAAAACAATTACTTTCATTCATAGCAAGAGAGACTGTAGTATTCTTCTGTTGAGAAAATACTCACTGGGAATTGACTTTATAAAAGCAATCAGATCCTGCTGTGCAGCAAAATGAATCAACCTGTCTAAACTATTTTTTTTTACTGGGAATATATCTGCATTCCAGCATCTTGAAACTATTGTGCAAACACACACACACACTATGTAAAATTAATCCCCAGGGGATGGTAATGGTTGCTGTTAATAATACGATTCTGAACTTAAGGCCTCAAGTGTTGAATATCTGTCAAATAAAAAAGAGAGACAGCCAGCAGGAAAAGGACAAAACAAGGGGAGCATTTTCAGCTTCAACAGGTACAAGCCATAAATGTGAAATAGGCTGTTAGAAAAATAAATTATTTCCTGCCCTCCTCTAATTTTTCACAATCTGTGTGGTACAGCCTTCACCATTGACACAATCGACAGTCTTTGCATCTGCATTCACTTACCATGACCTAGTGGCTAAAGCAGTCTTGGTCTCCCGAATAGTTTAATGCCAGAAGCACTTCACATAATGTTAAACATCTCAACCTCCCCAACCCTACCTCAAATTAAAAGGTAAAATAAAACCAGTCATGTAATTGCTTGCCTAACAACGACAGCAACAACAAAGGGTAGTTATGAAGCTCTTTCTAGTTTCTAAACTACTGTTTAACAACAAGCCTAGCTCCAAATCTAACCTCAAAGGAACATCTGCAGGAAACTTCATTTCTCCCCAGTGCATCATAATTTCTTCAGTACAATTATGTTTAACAGTATATCCTACCACTGCTCTAGCATGATTATGTCTCGGAATGCTTCTTGTTGTCATTGAAATTAATGAAGTCTTAAAATCTTAAAATATGTCAAGCATAAAATAAAGTGGTATTTTGTACCTGACATGCTGTTATTGCAACTGAACCTCTGCTAAAGCAACTATTTTCACCAGCTGTCTCATATGGAACAATGACACTGCAGGTAGGACTCAGTTCTTTTAGCGTCTCAGGTAATCACGTGGACAAACAAGACACATGAACAGGAATAAAAGGCATGCACATATAATTAGTTTGCCTGAGTTATTGGGATGATGACAGAAGGACAAAAATTATCATTATATATATCAATGCACTTGTTCTATGTTATGTGAGTAAGAAGCAACCTATTAAATCAGAGAGGACATAAGATTCACCTAAATTCCTTACCATATTCTTTCACAGGCTTTTGTCTCAGTCCAAAAGGTATCATCATCTTTCTTTCTTTTCATTATGGACAATACATGTGACCCCAGTTGTTAATGTGCTGAGGAAAATTAAATTTAGACCATGAAAACTGTGTGCTCCTTAAGTAAAGTCCTTATTCCTTCCTTATTTATTTGTATAATGCGTAAGAAAATAAACCCTAAATATTGATGAGGCCTCTGGGTATTATTTCAGTACAAATGATGTAATGATAATAGCAAAGAATTTGCTCTTAGAGTGAAGCGATTGGGCAGTATAAGTACTTAACAATTATGTCCTACCAAGCAGACTGGAAAGAAGCTGATTTTTCACCATTTTTCTGCTTCTTTGCTGGGTATAAAATAAATTTTAAGCACCTGCATATGGGTTTTATATGTCAAAGAAAACCAAATTGCATTTTGCCTCCTCCATGGGAAAGTAATCTAGACTAACCACTGTAAGCACCGACCCGTTTCCCTGACTGTCAGTTCTGCTGTTCGTGGGATGAATTAAGACTCTACCCTGTTCTTTCTCACTTACAGCAAGATGGTGACTGGGGTCAAGCCCCACATCCTCCACAAACACATATTCTATGAATTGTGATGGCTACTTAGGGGGGAAAAAAATCAGCTTCTGAGCCATCACTCATGTTCATGGCCATGCAAACAAGATCTGATCTTGGACTGAGACTTTAGTACTGCTCAAAAGCAGAGAATTGAAGTGAACAGTAATGATTTTTCAGAAGGGAATTCTTCAGCAGAAATATCATATGAGATGCTGTCCATGAACTTCTTTATATTTAGATTGGAACAATCCAAAGCAACTATTTTATTACAAGAAATCTGTAATCAGTAGCATCATGCTTTCTGTCTTCTTCATGTCATTGGACCGCACAGAATTATACCTGTGCTGAAATCTCAGAAAGCTCTCAGGCAACCATGTATTTGTATAAGCACACAAATCCTTTTCTCATGCAGTTACAGCTTTCCTGAAAAGAGGAATAAAAATGGAGTGTGTCATTATTTTGAAGCCTACAGATAGCAAGACTTAGTCAAAACAATGGTGGAATACAGTCAGTTAAACTAAACAAGAATATGATCAGCATAAACTTACCAAGTTGCATGTCATAAAAAGTCACATGGGGCAGCCAGAAATTGTGAGATGAGACTTCTTACAGTGCATGTGTAATTTTGAACCATAAAGTGTGAAAATACCACACAGCTCTGCTTATCTCAGAATGCTAATTTACAGACGTGTTAAATCGGGAGAAAAAAAGGGGGAAAAAAAACCCAGCAACCTTCATTTTGCATCAGTTGATCATTTTTTACAAACAAAAGAATACATAATATTTAAAAATCTGGATCAATGATATACCATAAGATACTAAGTATATCTGGCAGAAAAAAGCCTGCCATGTTACCATATCTCTGGATGTAATTAAGGCTGTCATGATCTGAATGAGCGCGTCTTGATCAAAGCTAAGCTAAACAACACCAGCTTTTTAAGCATGAAGAGATAGACACTTTATGAAATGCAAAAAGACATGGTCTAAAAGATATTCTCTTAGATGAAAATAGATTTTTTATGAAGGCTAATTTTAACCTCTTTCTACAGTGAACTAGGTCACTTACTGTAAACAGGCAGAAGCTGAAATTCTTGGAATTTTTACAGTTGGCATACAAAAATTGATTTCAAAACAAGGAAAAACATCTGAGTATTCAGAAAACTGAAAAATACACTTCGAGTGCATATTTTAACAGGCAAAAGAAGGAAAAAGAACTTAAACAATGTATTTAAATACATTGTTAAAAAAACTGCATGGTTTCAGATATAATTACGTAGCTCGGTGAAAGCTGATACTGAAATCTATTGCACACAATGGCAATACAACACTGAGCTTTGGATCAAGTATCCACAGAAGCTATGACCCTCTAGAAACTTTGAGTTGTTGGATTTTTATATATTTGCCCCTTCTCAGTATTCAGTATGGGAATAACAGTATTGTCTTACATCAGCTGCACAGTATTACTCTGTTAGATACGAATTTACTTTTTATATATGAATAATGTACAAGAAAACCAAGATAAAATCTTTTCTTTTCAGTTTAACCTGAGGTGAAATTGTTGGTTCCATGACAATAATGTCTTGATATATCATCAGGTCTGTAGAGTACTCCCTTTTCTACATCTATGTTTCTGAATTTTGGGTTGTATCCTGATTCAACAGTAATAGAAACTGTTAACAATTAAATCTGTGTATATATATATTTTTTTTTACTTACTTTTGTCATGGCTGCAGGCTTTCATTTCATTTCATTTCAAGAGATTCATGGAATGTTTAATTGCTATGAAATCCAAATGATACAAAGATTTGTTCTTCTCATCAAAATGTTCCAGTTATGGCATGACAGTTAAACATAAACCTAACACACACTATGACCATTGTAACTAGATTTGCTTAACATCTAGTCTGTTCTACAAAAACTTGTACTAGAGTAGAAATTGCCAGACCATGAACATCTATAAACTAAGCAGCCCTGATCCAACACATGCTCCAGACTGCAGGAAAACACAAACTGCCAATGATTCATGGACCACATATCTGTGCAATTAACCTATGGCCCAGGGAGGGTCAGGAGGGCTTTATTGCCAGGTCTACCTTTGCATCTGTGTAGGTCTTCAAGCCAAGGGTTTGAGACACCATTTATTGAGAATAGCAATGAGGAGCAATCATGATTTTTTCTCATTCCATATTGAGGGCCAATTGCACACGTTGCTATGTTTTTGTTGTAAAAGTATAATGCTTACCAACACCACCTAACACACCCACACCCCAAATGTATTTACCAAATAAACCCAGTTTTACTGGGGCAGCTCAGAAGGTTACTGCACCCTCTGGCTTCTTCTGCAGGTGGACAGATGGGCCAGCTGGCTCTCCAAGGGTGCTGATGGATATTTGCTCCATTCTGCTTTTCCAGGCAGCCACCTGGTAGGCCTCTGCAATATTCTCTGCGAAGCACAGAGATCTGGCAGCAGTTTCTGCATTAGGCTATGCGAGCATCATCACACCAGTCCCTGAAGGCTTTAAATACTCCTGCAGTTGGGAGCACTAACTGCTATGGGATACTAGCAGAGGTAGCTTATTTTGATGTCTCCTTTCAAGAAATCTTGCTGCAGTGATTAAACTAAAACTAATGATAAAGTGTCTGGCTCTCCCGTCAGGAACAGTTATCAAAGTGAATACATGAGATGAGTTCAGACCTAAATGATATCCAAAGATTCTGTGTAGGAGGGAAGGAGTTCTTATTTTAGAAATAGTGGTTCATACACACTGAAACAGGATCGAGATTTTACGTCTATTCTTTCATTAGTGTGCATGATTTGTCTATAGAAACAGCTTAATGTGTTGGTGGAACAGCACTGATCAGTGAACTGAAGATCACGGCAGTGCCTCCAGACATAGCTGGGCAAGACGTGGATTTGCGCAGAAGAATTGAGTCTGTCAAACAGGCAAAAGAAATTCTATCTTTGGGCCCATAAGTAAGCTGACATTATCCACAGTTATTTTTGTTAACTGAAAATAAGTTTAAGTTGCATGTAAGGGATGAATGCTGTTCAGCTTTGTGGGAAAGCACAAATTAATTAGTGATGCAAATACCCTAGTATCTGTCTTGTTGGCTAGTCACTAAAACAGTTGTCATTTAAGCACATGTCCTCCTCCAGTTCTCTGAGCATGACACATAACCTGATTTTCTGCCCTGTGAAAAGGATGCAATGGGACAAAGGGTGCATTCAGGGGTTTCAGATGTCACGATGACAAAATCATTTGCTGGTCCCAAAGGCCAGAGCCAATGTTTCTGCTATAGAGATTTCCTGAGCACTAGCACCTGCTCTCTGGCATGGTAGCTTGGAAAGGAAAACAAGCAGAGTCTGAAGAGACACATTCTGCTACACCCCTTCTCTTCATGATAACTATCCTTTAGCATCTTAGATGTGTCCCTTTGTCCTTATTAACTAAGGGACTGAACATTTTCATTGCAGTACCGTGATTAGTAAGGTATTTTCTCTCAATGCCTCTTTGAAGCTCCCAGCTGAGAAATGAGCTTGGCCATTTAATCTGCATCCCATCTGGATCAGCAGGATTCCTCATCTTGCAAATAGTTTTCCAGCAATTCATAGCTACTAATGTCACATCAAATTCTGAAGTAATGAAGTTAGGCACATTCAAATGTTTTTTTCCAGTGATACTGTCATTGACATGTCTCCTTATTTGCTGGGAACATAGTAAAACTCCACATACAAAATTCTGCATTCTAAAACTGGTGAAATGCAAAGACATTAATGGCAGACTGTTAAGCTTACAGTATAAAGAATTTGTTTCCATAATTGCAGCTGGATAAACTAATCATTTTAGTAACGCTAGCTGTGATTTCATACAAGCCTCTCTGCTTTCTCCCTTCAGTCCTTGTAGATGAATTCAGCTTGAAGGGCAAATCATCCAAGCTGTTGAAGTTCACACAACAGTGATTCCCATGAATCTGGCTCTGATGACATTCTTTGTACATAGTCCTTTTAATTCCTTTAAGCCTGCAGTCTGTCTCCTTGCCTCCTTTGCTATCATTTCAGTCACACCTTCAAAGCCAAAGTTTGGGTTTGGAATGGCTTTTTTTAAGTCTGACTTTACAGGCTGAGTTTTCCACCACAAGGACGAATACAGGTAGCTCAACAACATTACAAGCGTATTTCCACAGCTCTACAAGGATAATCTGTGCCTAAAAGCACAGTTAACATCTGTCTGACTACTAAACAAGTCTCTCAGTTACCAGAAGTACAATCGAAATCATATTACTACTAGCAAAGATTCATGATTCTTGTGTTGCATCACTTCTGAGCAATATCTGCCTGCCCACTGTGTAATAATTAAAGATTCATTTGGCTGAATCTACACTAGGAAAAAAAAAAAAGACTGAAGATTCTCAGAAATGCCAAATACTCTGCAGATAGCCCAGATGTCAGCATGATACAATGTGAATATACAAGAAAACAGGGAACTCCATGCACTGAACTGGGTATTAAATAACACTTCTGCTCAAAACTTGTGAAGTTGGCATACATGGTAGTTTTCTTTATCTCTCATGCAAAACCAGTACATACAGGGCATGTTTGCAGCTATTCCCAACAAATTCAGTCTCAGGATTTGTTGAGACCCTTTACTCCAATGCAATGCATTCCAAACCATCAAAGGAACACAATGTTATGGATATTTTAGCATATGCTATTAAAATCTAGATGCATTTCTTTTTGCTACATACAAGAGTGGATCTACAGATGCCCTTTCTATTTGTGAATACTGGGAAGTCACTCTATGTAAACATTTGCTGAGATTAAGAGACTTCAGTGGTAGTTTCAGAAATTGAATCTCAATATCTCTTAATAGTAAACCCAGTTTTTCTGATCACTTTGTTCAAAATTTCAAGTTTCTCAGCAGACTCTTAGTTAAATTTTCAGTTACTTCCCTGACTTGACATACAGAACATCCACATAATCTCATCAATTGGAGCAGAGATGTTGCAGACAATTTTATGAATGCACAGATATCTTGCATTCAGATACCAACTGCTCAGAATGTAAACATGGTCTATCTCAAGGTAGCCTGAAAAATATTCCAAATGCTTTAAACGGAGAAAAACATTAAAATAAAAACACAAAAGGGGTTGTTACGAAAAACGCAACTCCTAATATGTATTCACTTATTAGCTATTATTGCTGCAAGCTTTTGTATTAGCTGCAGAATGATGTTCAATGGTAACAGGTCAAAGTTTTTTCCTGAGATACAGATCCCTGAGAGGCAGTTGAGGGTTTTTTGATGGTTGCCATGAAGATTATTTTGGTCTAGTGTTCCATGCAGCCATTTTCTGTTACACTTTACAAAATAAGAAATGCCAGTGCTACCGGTTTTAGAGCAACACATTTGTTTCACAATCACAGAATCCCACAACAAACGTGTAAAAGAGCAGAATAGCATCCTGTAACTAATATGTCTGACAAAATATAGAAGTTCAGCATCATTTGCATTCACTGGATGGTTCATCTGGACTCTTCAACTCAGAACAGGGCAAGTGAAGTCACTGTGTTATAGTAAGTACAAAAATCATCAAGCAGTATTAAAACATAGAAGATTGTTAGTTAGAATAGAAAAACAACTGAGAAAAAATATACTTTCTATTCATAATTAGGCAGAATATGTATGTTGTGACAAATAATTCACAGGCAATCTACTCACACATTTATTGGGATATAACTCACCAGGACACTGCTTTCTTAACTAGAATCATATGTGGTCACAAAAGGCCACTTCAAAAATAAAGGGTTTAAAGGTGTCTCCTTGTTCTAGTACCCCTGCTGTGTGTTCCTCACTGCAATTAGACACAGAGTTTTCATGAAATGCTATATATGAGTACAATTAAATTTTTCTCTTTGATTTTTTGCTTGACCATGAGTGGACACAAAACCAATTATCTTTCAGAGCCTTGTTCTTGCATTGCAGTGAAAGTTCTCTATATGTTTGACAATAACTTTTAAAACCAGAGGAATGAGAAAACAAGGACAGCTTTTAACTAATGAAAAATCCCTGAAAGCCAACTGACTTCAATTCCTTAAGAAGAAAAGATTATGTGATTGAACTGAAATACCTGCAAAATGCATGAGGAAAAGAATGAAAAAAGTGAAAAGCAGAAAAGATAAGAAAATTAAGGCTTCAGTCTGGGATTACAGATTTGAACATCTTCAGCTTCACAAAAGAAGAAGAGATTGTAAATCTTTGAAGTGTTTGCAAATAATTTCTTAGGAGTGCTTCTGCAGAGTTATAACCGATGGCACTGAACTCCAATAACCTGTGTCTGCTTGTATCAGATATTCCATGAGAGGGTGAACTTGTAAGTCTGTACTGCCCACTGTCAGGGTCTTACCCTGGTCTATAACTAGCAACCAGTGAAGTCCTAAAATACATTATTCTTCAAAAATATTTCATAAAGAGGAATTACTTATTACATGTCTGTCTCATTAAGGATCTGCCACTTTGCAGCTAAAGTACAGACTGTGAAACATAAAATTTGTTTCTAATGTGGTAAGTCTCCCAATTTTTCATTTACTTTATCCAAACATTTTCCTCTTTTTCTGTCACGTTCCACAGGAGCATAAGTTCCAAATCCCTCATCTGCTTCCTCACATGTATTTTTCATAATGTCCTTGCAAGGATAAAAAATGCAACATTTTCACTGCCATGGTAACTCTTTGGACTACATGTCTTAAATCTTCATTTTTCTCTCTGTCAGCAACATGCATTCTGAAGAACATAAAAAATGCTAGAAATTCTGATTATTACTTTTGAATTAATTTATACTTTTACCTGCCACCCTCTAATAGGCAATTCCAAATGAGAGACAATAGATACTTCTGCTTGTACATAGACCAGCTTATGCATGTATGGGCTTTTGCCTGGGGCTGTCTGCACCCTCTGTGAATGCTCTGTACTAAATAGCAGAGCTAATGCTGTCTCTTAAGAGAGCTGTGCTGGACACAACATGCAGTGCATCTTAGAAAACTGTATCAAGGATTTCTAGAAATTGTGGTCTATAACAAATAACTTACAGAGAGAACAAGTACCTTTTCATTAAGCACAGCTCCAACTACAAGACTTAATCTGTATGGACATAAGTCAATATGGCAGTAGATATAAGAGACGTATAAGCCTCTACTGCTTAAATTGATGATTGCTGAAAAGCAAAATTCAAAAAGTAATACTGAAATAAACTGTTTATTTTATTGTGTAAAATGTTCAATTTATAGTGTCTTTTTATTTCAGGAAGAGGGAAAAATGCATGAAACATGACAAAATATTAGGAAAAATAAAACCTAAAAGATGGAAATATGCATAGCTTGATTTAACAGATCTCATACCACATTATGAGTTTACAGTTTAACAGTCTGGCTTTACTAGCATTCTGGAGTTTGCATAAAACCAGAATTTGATAATCAAAAAGATGTTTTCATTGCAGGTTGCTTGGAGAAGACATAATACAAGAGATGTCAGGTCACCTGACATTTGAAAATGGATGTGTGCAGATTTAAAAGTAAAGGAGAGGTTGCGGCATGAATGCAATTGGGGGCATCATCTATCAGAGTATTTGTAAGGGTGCATGAGTCTGGAATTACTATGTAACAGAAATGCCATGCAACTTATGTGTTAAATCAACCCATTGCAAGGAACACATTAGGAAAAAAATTAATATCCTAGTTGTGAACATTTAGAGTACTGTCTATCCCATCAAGGGATATCTTCAGGCAGCAGATTAGCTAAAAATCTCACCAGCTACCAAACTACCACCAGAATAAAGGCTTATACAATGGTCGTCCTAAAAAAGAGTCAGAGACTCTCCCTCCCATCCATATATCTAACTCCCTGGAAATCATTAGGTAAAGTGTTAACAAAAGTGCTAGCAAACTTGCAAGACCCTTTTGGCAGACAAAAGGTTTTGAATCCCTTCCAGGAATTCCTCACAGGCATACCGAGTCCTCTGAAACTGATTTAGGCTACAGTGTCATGGGAACCGGATCTCATCTGAGCCACTAAGTGAAAAGGTGGTGACCAAAGGAGCCTC
>NW_008660890.1:28209-30054 GCF_000695815.1 Acanthisitta chloris | reverse complement strand
AACCCCAGCCACTACAGTAAGACACCTCTAAGCAACAATCAAAGAGCTGTTACAAAATGCAGCATTCACAGGAAGGCATCAGCCTGCAGTTTATGCCAGGATAGCACAATGTACTTCTTGAAAGCTTCTATAATGGGAGAGAGAAAGCATTGGAAACACAGAAACATGTGCTGCATCCACTCCTCCTCACCCTCCCCTTTCACAGTTCACTAAAGAAGCATAGTTGTTTATAAGAAATAAGGGGATAAAGCAGAGTTTGCTCTGAAAAACCTGCAGCCAAGATGCAAGAGCATAAGGGGCATGCCACAAAACAGCAGAAACTGCCTGAACTCAGAGAATTACCAACAAATGAATTGGGGGAATGAAAAGTTTTCTCTGGATAGGACTCAGGTTGCCATGAACAGGAATTTGCAAACTGGCTGATGCTCTCAAATAACGCAAGCTTCTGTGTCTCACATACTCATTTTACCACTACACCCACAAATTCTAATGCTCACACCACATGTTTGCAAAAGGTAAATAGTCTGGAATTGAACAAAATCGATTCTTCAGGCCTAAGAAAGAAGCCATTAACAAGTTACTGACAGCATAGGAAGTCCTGCCCAAACTGCACTGCTGTGCTCCTTCTTGTGGTAGTTCTCCCCTGTGTGCACCACTGGGCCTAGGAAAGAACTGGAGCCTGGAGGCACAGAAATATAACTGCAGACTGGGATTTCAGGGTGCAGAAGAGAAATTTCACATCCCTATTATTGTCTATCTGGTTTTAACTGTCCAAAATCACAGGCAAGTGTTTCTGTTCCTCCTTTCAACAGAAGCAACTATGTAGGGATAAATAAAAAGTAAGGTCATCTTTTACCTTGAAAGCAATTAACCATAGCAAGCTAAAAACTGCATTTGGAACACTTGTTTCAAGCAACCTTTTAAAATATAACAGGTACATGAGAAAAGATTTTCTAATGTGCAAAGCATAGATGTTTTCTGCCTTCTTAGGCCTGTAGATATCACCATTTCCAGTGCAATGTTACTCATCTTCAACTGACCAGCCCTGCAGTTAAAGCAGAAAATTTGACTTTAGATTTTCTTCTCTATCACTGTTAGTGCAATGGGTCATTCAACTTGAATAACGTGAATGTGTTACACTAGGCCATTCAATGCAATTAGTGTAGAAGATAATATTTTACAAGCACACTTTACACAGTAGCAACTGGTAGATAATGGGACTACCAAAACCTCACTACCTAATGGCACTTAAACATGCTGCAAGAAGACAACATATATCCAGCTCTCCTACTGGACAATGTCATCTTAGATCTAGGTAAGCACAGTTCAATGACTGCACTAAAGGGTGTTTTGTTATTTTAATGCCCTAAAACCAATCTCTCAGAGACACTAAGCATTTGTTCAGTGGTAAGGGAATAATATGTAAAATTTATTTATGTTTCCTCAAACTAATTCTGGATTTGCAATGCATAAATCCAGATCATTTTGCAGTATTCCATTTTCTACTTATTATACAAGAACGACTTCAGCAGCATACTTTCTCACAGTTTTTTCTATCACATAACTTGTTCTTATGTGTTTTTGTAGTACTTCAATATAAACTTATATTGACTAATAGGATCTCCCATACTAAATTGCACAATTTATATGTCAAGTGCAATGTCTTGCCTCCAGCAACAGCCAGTACTCAGTAATTTAGGCAGAAACTAGGAAACATATATTGCTTCTCAGGAATTGCTTTAGTTTGGTTCACAAGGGAAGCATTTCCTGCCTCCTGAAGCAGTTATTTTGTTCCCAGAGGTCTGTAAATCTGTTTGTGCCAAACTTCATTCAAGACAAGTGTGT
>NW_008660890.1:18978-28175 GCF_000695815.1 Acanthisitta chloris | reverse complement strand
GACACCAAGCAGCCCAGGCCCATATTTCAAAAGGTGTGCCTGCCAGACCCAGCACAAGGACCTCTTTGCTTCATTTTTATTTCTTCGAAAGAAAATTTTCTAGGCCTCTCCCTTCTCTTCCCTCTTCTTTTGATCCCACTTGCCCTCTTTTCCAAGTACTGTGTGGGCTAAAAATTATGCTTGTTTCAAATTGATGCTTTGTAGAAAAATTAGTCAATGAATTAAAAAACCAAAATCTTTTCTCACCACAAGTGTGCCTCTTTCAGGATGGAAGTGCAGGTGCAGTCCAAGGACCCTGTTTCCATCTTCAGCAAATAAAGGCTGGGAAAAATCATTACTTTGTGTCCAATGTTATAATTGCTTTGCTCATCCTGAATTGCAGTCAGAAATATGAGAACAGGATGAAAGATAAATTTCTACAGTCACAGAGTAGCTATCAAGAGCAAATGAGTTATATTTAATCACTTTCACAAACTAACTGGCATTACATAATCTTTTTTTTAAAATATATTTGATATATCTGCCTTTATTCCACTCTAGGTCTGAGGGTCAGAAAAGCTGTTCAAATTCCTATCACACATTGCTTATTGATAGTTACTCTTGTTTGTTTTTATATCAGTTAAGTTGTTTACTTTTTCTGAAGTTTACATCTTACATCTCAATATACACCCCAACCACCTTGATCTTTTCTCCCCCCCCCACTCCACACAGACCAAGTTCCTCCATTCTTCTTCACATAGACATAGTTCAATGGCTATAGTATTTCTGTTCCAGACTCCTTTCAGCTTAAACTCACTTTCTTTGTGCACATGACCTAACTGGACTGTATGTAGCTGGGCCTTACACAGACTTGTAGGATATTTTACTCTTTTCACCTCTCTCAATGTACTCATATGCCAGATCTTTCACTATGTGGTATTGGCAGTTCAAAGATATTTTTATAATCCATTTGATTTCCTTATTATCATCCTGAATATTATTATTTTTCATTAGCACTATAAATACAAAATATCTGTTCATTTAATAGCAATTTTTGCCTTTAGTGAAATTAAGTAACAGATCTAGTTCTGAAAGTTAACTCTTTCAATTTATTCAGTTTAGATCAATTCGCTGTGCTGTTTTGCAGATTACAATTGTTCCACTACCTTATAAGTCACCGCCTGTCTTCTTTTTGCTTGCTGAGGGGCACAAAATGAAGCTATATATGTCAACATTAATTACACTAGACCTGTAATTAATGGTGCTTTTGGTATTTTAAAAATTTGTTTCCCAGGCATTCATAGATCTAGTGATACACTTTCAATTGGCAGAAAGAAATGTGGCAAAACTCCTTTTCTTCCTTCTCATGTGGTGCATGCTAAGTTAGGGTTATCTGTAAATTCAGTAGCATTAATCATGTCCTCAATCCATTGACTCATATTTATATGTTATAAAGAATGTGCTATAAAAGGGACTTTTGGTAGCAAGCACTTTTTATAGCTATTGCATTCTGCTGACAGCAATATTATAATTCTTAATAAAATGTAAGTAAGAGAGAAAGGATGCTTGCCTGCCATGACCTCAAAACAGGATCTAAAGTAGTGGCAGGAGAGGTGTACAAATGAATTTTATCTAAAGAACAAATGTCTTTTTAGAAAGATACTCTTTTGATTGGCAAATTGAATATAAAGAAAGCAGCAGACTAAAAGGAGATAAAAGGAAATGTTAAATGTCATAGCTTAATGAAAAATTCTCTGCAATTTGGACATCAGAAGATATTTTTACACAGATAGAGTATAACTATAAAATCTTACTCATTATCCAGTAAGTATATTAAGAGTTATCAGACAGTGTCTTTTGATTTTAAAATCAAGAATACAAAATACATTGTTACTCCTCAGTATTATATGGAAAAATGGTCATTATATTATTCACCAAAAAGAAATAAAAATCTCTCCATTGTTAGGTTACATAATTTTAAGTTTGATAGATGTTTATTTGTGTTGTGTTTTCCAAGGAATTAAAAGAAACTCAAAATTACTGAAAGTACATGCTCTGTACTTTATAGTCAGGCTGAAATATGTATGATATTTCAGACAGTCTGAAAAAATATGGAAGAAATACTATTATTTAGGGAACATCTGTTTAAAAGTCACTGACATTTATAAGTCTAACAAAGCTAGTAGAAATAGGGGTTATTTTAGCAAATCGTAGTGTAAAACTAGGAGTGATGATTAATCTAGTTACACTCTTCATGAGCTTAAAAATATTGTGCTAGGAACCTTGATTTGTCTGTTTAAACCACTTCCGTATGTGTTATAATGCAAATCAAAACGTCTGTAATTTCTAGACATATAGACATTGGAATTAAAGAACCGGATTGGGGTAATTTGCTTGTTTTCCCAAGTAACCTCTGTAGTATATCACATTGTCACTGCAGGTTATGATAAATATTTGCCAAAACCCCGCACAAATGAAAACCTTCATTAGCGTAACAAAAAAAAAATCCATCCTAAAAGCCATTAATTTAGAGGGAAGTGGCTTAGAGAAGTGGTTCAGAAGAGCCCCAAGGTCTTTCTATTTTGTTGGTTAATCAAAACTTCAGCAAATACAGTAAGTCAAAAGACTTATTTCAATAAATCTCTTATCTCAACGACCCTTATCTCAGCATCTTTACCAATGTCTTAAATGTTTTTAATATGAGATATACACATGGGTATATTACTTCTGCTATCATTCTATCTAGCAGCCCCAATTAAGGACCGTTTGATGTTATACAAAGACAGAAAATAAATGATCCCTGCCTTCAATCAGATTAAAATGGAAATTTAAAGCAAGAGAAAACCAAGAAAGACACAGGCTGCATTTCTGAAACTGTCACAGCACACTAACAACTGAACTGTTTTCAAGGTTGTTTTTTATATAGGCATTGCACAAAGTGAGAGTTTTGGAAAGGAATTAGAGAGGGTTATGCAAGTCATTCTGGCAAAAACAGCTGCATGTTTAATAAATGGTGATAAAGGCTGGAAACAGGTCAGTTTCTACTACTGCATAAAGGGCAAGGGCCCCAGCTGTGACCTAGGCCTGAAAATCGGGACATGGGGATTTGATAGCTAACAGAGACTGATGCAAAGAAAGAGGAGGCATAGATAGAGAAGCAAAGTAGAAAAAAGGTATGTCCAACACCTCAAACCAACACCAAATGAAGTAGTGGGAGTAAAGAAACACATAACCATGGTGTTGGGTATGAATTATCTGTGACAGCTAGGGTGGAAGATGGCAAGTGCAAGAGATTATATGAGGGATGGAGAGAGGCATAGAGAAAAGAATGTGTGCTAGTCATTAAGAATAAAAATGGGGAGGGACGAAGATACCATTTCAGAGGGCAAAGAAAACTTGGAGGCAGACTTGTTCAAATAGGGAAAAAGAATGGGAGATGAAACATCTGAATCACAGAAATGGAAGGGAAGCAGCTCAAAGCATGTAAGACAAGATAGAGCCCAACACATGATACAGACTGCCTTAATTTTTGAAATGCTTAAATAGATTTAGCTTCTGCATGCTAAATTATGGTAACCAAAACTGCCTCCCCAAAACTGAAACAATTGTGGGACCAAATGGCAGGATAGAGAACATGAACAGATAAACAGAAATGATAACAGGGCATCTAAAAGCACAGCTCTCTGTTTCTAGGTTAACCCTTTGGAATCATTTATTGAATTCCTTCTGTGGCTTTGCAGGAATTAACTGCTTTATGTGATGCTAGAATGCACAGAAAGGAAAATAAACATGCCTCAGATTACATTGTTTGCAGCTTTGCACCACTGTCACCCTCCTCTTGTCATATATTACATTCAAGTAGTTATGTTACTTCTCCTTATTCAAAGTTCTCCATTATTTTACAAAATTAGCAAAGTAGTGTTAATTGGTGCAGAATTAACAAGGTAGCTAAAAGAACTTATCTAATCTAATACTAATCTAATCTTAACTGAGTACATCTCAAAGGGGGAGTAGTTGTAAGGGGCCTCAGACACGAAAACACCCAAGGACATAAATTCTTGTACCTGTGACCAGCTCATCTGGGAGGAGTGCAGAGGAGCTAGCAGAAGTCAAGCAACAGCAAGACAAGGAACTTTATAATCTGCAATCAAGGTAATGAGCTAAGCCAAGACCATACATGGAAGGAAGACTCAAAGTTCATGGAAAGAACACTAATGGACATCTTTTCTACAACCACAAGGGACTACCAGAGACCATCCAAAACACCCATGGAAGACCCCAAGAAGCCCACCAACTCAAAAGTGGACTAACTAGCATAAGAAGTGAGAGAATCACTAACCAATAGAGGACAGAATACAAACTAATAAGAGTTAGGTAACTTGTGACCAATGAGCACTGATTTCTTTGTATTCTGAAATGTATAAATAGTAAAAAGTTTGGATAGCTGGGATTCATGCTTGGAGGAGCAATCCCTGTGCATCCAGCACCATAATAAATAATGTCTGCTTCTTAATACTACACTTATGTTAAGGGGTTTTATTCCCAATTTTGGTGACAGTAAGGGTGTACATGTTTCATAGCATTTAGTCGGTATTCCCACACTGTTCATGTGTTTGGCATATAGTTGTAGAGGTATGAAAATTAACAGGTATTGAGAAACTGTCTCTAAATTGGTAAATCCAAGTCAAAAAGTATGACTTGAAGTGAATCAATAACTGAAATTGAACCTTTGCATCAACATTTTTTGTGTGATGGAGAGATAAATGATTTTTTAGAAAAGAGCAATTGCTGCCAATTCAGAACACCGGACAGACCGGGAGGGGTTTGAGCCCCCTTTGTTCCTTCAGGGAGCATAAGGGCACAGGTGGGCAGTGCAGGTTCCACATGATGAGCAATGCCTGTGAGTCATTCACCTGTCTTGTACACTGTTATTAATATATTTGTTCAATTTTCTTACTTCATTGCTGGTTTTTTAGTAAATTGTTCTTATCTCAACCCATGATCTTTATTTTTTTTGCCTTCAACTCCCTCCACTCAGCCGCATGGGCAGGGGGTGGGGGAGTGAGCGAGCGGTGCATGGTCTGTGGTGTTTCAGTGGAAAAACTAAATCGGGGAATATCACTCCTAAACCACAACACAGTTATTCTGATGTTTTTTTTTAAAGTGTTGGTATGGGTACTGCAGAGAGCTATGGATTTCCTAAAAAATTCTTATCATATGCAGTCACTTGAAAATAAGAGCAATATTCGTTTCTGAAAATGAAAGCAAACCTCTAAATGTTAGAACTAACAGTCTTTACAAAACAGGAAAACTAATGTAAGCAAAACTGTTGAAAATGCATAGAAAGGAAGAGAATGCATTTTACACCCTTCTTGATATGTGAAACAGTGCATTTGGAAAGAGTCAGAGGTAACAGAGCCTTACAGATATAGCTAAAGATGGCTTATCAGATAAATGTAAACCAAATCTATTGAACATGCTGTATCATTTTTACGCATTTTTAGAGTAAGAAAACACCTTCATAAAAGGAAGTTAAAATGAGCAGAAGACAACAGAAGAAAGTGCAACAGTAGTCAGGTGTCACAGAAACTAATGTACACTGATAGCAAAATGCAAAATTAAAGAGCACAATCCAAATCAAAAATCCAGTAATTTTGCCAATATGAGGCATTTTGGCTGGAGTTTCATCTTACATTGTTTTTAGCCATTCCAAACCATATCAGCTTCCATATACCTCTCATAACCCAGAGGGACAACATAGGCTGCAGCACATATCGATGACTTAAATGTTGGATTCAGTAGCTAAAATAGCACTTCACATAATATCTTTCATGACTGTTCCCAATAGCTCTTGTTGTTAATGTTCTCAGGAACCCGAATGAATTGCATAACAATTCTGAGGTATGAATTAAAGTCATGTAACCAATGATTAATTACATGGCTTTACATGAGCAGTGCCTTTTGTTTAATCCACAAAATACTGTACATCAAGTGATAGACATTTATGCTTCTAGACTGACAAAACATAAAGCAAATAACGCCTCTGTCAAATCTAAGGCACCATGAGAAATGTGTTAATTGCTTAGTATTTGCAGCCATGCAGAAGTAACAGCAAAACTTTGAAATTCCATTAGGTAATCAACAAGATAATAGCAAGGCTTTTGTTTATTCTCCTAATCCCTAAAAAAGCAACTAAAAAAACAACCACAAATGAACAAAGAGACAAAAAACCCTAAAACAAACAACCTCCCAAAAAATCCCAACAAACAAGCCCCAAAACAGGTTACTGATATTGTGAACATTACTCATTCACACTATACAATAAATAAGGTCGGTCTATACTGAACTTCTCTAGATTTCTCTCAAACCAAAGAAAACCTTGCCAACTGGAAAGCAAGCCCTTTTAGACCAGTTCAAACCTGCAAAAAAAAACACCAGTAGCTAGCAACCTAGCTTCTGTATAATCAAATTGCCAAATTAAAAAAACAAGAATGTTTAATCTATATAACCCAGATTATGCCATTTTTTGGCTCCTTCTGGAATGAAAACCACTTTAAATTACCCTTCTAGCTCATCAGCAAGACACTTAGAACTGCAGAGGGCTTAAGTTGCTTTACAGAGCTAAATCCAGTGTCCATGCACTGGACGTTTACAGCAAACTTTAAAAGAAACAAGAAAACAAAATAATAACTCACTTCATAAGAAACAGTAGTGAGAGGACAGAATTGCTTTAGAAAAAAAGCGGCAAAAGAAAATGAATGCTTTTTGTTAACCTCAAAGTAAGTATTTGTACCATATCATACGTTGGTCTTTAACACCGTCGGGCCCCCACTTTATCTACTGTTGGTTATCCTTGGACATTTTATTATAAATTACATATTTTACAGAATAGTTATTTCAACAATGCTTGTATAAATGGGGACTAAAAGGTGAGTGTTGTCACTGCAGATCTCAACATTCACAATTTACAAAATACAAAGCAGGAATTATGCAATGACTACAAGGAAAAGCAGATATACCTGAGAAAAAAATTATCTGCTTAGGAACTATTTTTAAACTTAAAAAATTGATTAACATACACACATGCATGCAAATCCACTAGGAAATACACTATTTACTTCTGTAATTATTTTTATTTTAGACACAATCTACACTACAGAAATATCTCTCATTCTGCAAAACGTCAGAATCATTTTTTATTAAGTGTAAATGCCATCTCCATTTTTTTTCATTTGGTTCTTTCTACTTCTAATATTCTGTATGAAACAATGGGCATTTCTACATCACCTATATCTAAAAGAACTGTATTAAAAATTAAATCTTGCATCACTCCTCAGAGTGATTAAACATTAATAATCCCAGTTATTTCTTAATTAATTTATTGTGCAAGCACTGTAAGACACAGAGGTTCAGGGAGATATTTTTAGCAAGAATAAAGATGTTAGGAATAGGGGTTATAGAAGAAAAAGTGCAAAATATACAGTGCCTGAGGAACGGTGGCACTGAAGAAAAGTGTTGGTATCTTGCAGATCTGACTGTGCCCAATGACCAGGCACCCTGACTGATACTTTGAGATGCCTGCTGTGTCCACTTATTGTATATAGTCCATCTTCCTTTGATTTATGTCATTAGGCCTACTATTAACAAGGAACAGGCCGAAGTTAATATTATGCAATAATAAGTCAATGATTCCAGTTTGTAAATCTCCCCTGGACCACCTAAAGTAAAAAAAAATAAAAAACCAAAACAACCCAAACAAAAACAAACATGCAGAAAAAACAAAGCAAAAAAATCAAATAACAAAAAAGAGGATCTTCAGTATTCAAAACAGCAGAGCTTAAACACAGAATCCATCACTACCATTGAAGTACTTTCCGTCTTTGACTGCTGTCACCATTTGACAAGACAGCCCCATTAAGAGAACTGTACTAAGAATAAACTGCTATATTTAGGTATCTGTAAATTGCCAGATCTTTTGACAGTGTTAAAATATGAGAAAGGTTGATTTTCTGAGACATCAGTTCTGGTGATATATACAATATTTCACATTAGGAAGTGAGCAAACAGGATACTTTCAAAAATCAACATGTGGAATTTGGGATGTTTACTTCCCTTATCTCCACCTCACAGAGATATAAGGGCATCAAATGAAGCACAGCACTTTAAATTTTTATGTTGTCACCTGGAGATGCTCTGATCTGGCACTTCTTTAGAGGGCTATGTTTTCTTATGGTCATAAGTTGCATGTAAAGAGCATGGAGAGTAATTAATTCAGTACAGCTATAGATCAGCTCAGTAACATGCTCTTACTCTGGGGAGTCAGCAGCACAGCTCAACAATAGAAGTATAAAACCCTGATGTCACTGGTTTAGGATATCATGAGAGATCTGGACATCTGGAACCATAAAGCTGCCAGAAGCAGGCTAATGCCTTAGCTTGGCAGAAGGCAATTAAAAGGAAAGCTTTCTGTGAAGCTGCCAACATTTTGAAAATGTTCAATGACAACAAAGTGGTACAGATATCTTCACCTTGATAGTGAGTTTTGACATCTCATTACCAATAGCCATTTGGTAACTGTGTCCTCTGGTGCCTACAGTCTCAAACATAATGGATATTATAATTTATTTAGGTAGAACCCTGGATCAGAGGGTAACTCAAGCAGAAATCTAGGGCAGACCTGGAAATAAGACTGGGGGGAAGGGTGGTGGTGGAGCCAGGAAGAGGAAAGAAAATAAGACTGGCAGGAGAAAGTAAGTGCTGACAGTAACTACATGTAGAAATATACGGTTATTGTTAGCTCTGCTGAATTTTGTGGGTATTCCTTCAACAGTACAGTTAAACTAAAGGAAGACATGACAAAACCACCAGGTTAAATGAAATACTGAAAGTTTCAGAGCTTCAGAGTATTTAAGGGATTCGTGTATTGAATTATAAACCATACAGAATAACTTACAGCTGTCAATTTTAAAGAGTAAGTTTCACATTTGTAAACTAAAGACCAGCTTGTGAAATACCATATGCTTTTTTTCTGCCCTCAGTTAATCTGGATATACTAGCTATGGGACTGTAAAGAATGTTACAGACTGCCAGGTTTTTTCTTCTCAAATACATATGAAGTTATGTTTTGAAAACAAATCTTCGATTGCAGTGTCTGGTATTTTTCACCAAGAACATAAGAAACAGTTTCCCTAAGGTAGTCTATTCTGTGAACCTTTTAA
>NW_008660890.1:12936-18926 GCF_000695815.1 Acanthisitta chloris | reverse complement strand
AGATATAACATTTTAATCTACTTTCACTTTTTGCTAATATCTTCTCCTTCTTGTAGTCACTTTTAATATTCACTACGGAATTAAAAGACTAAAATTAGGCCCGTAATATATATTCATTCACGTTAGCAGATGGGATTTCAGGTGAGATTCAGAGCAATACAGTGGTATAGAGAAGAAATTCTGCAGAGCCTTCAGCAGCCTCTGAGGTTTAGCAGAATGACTTTAAATCACCAGTGCCCTCTGCTGCTCTTAGGCTGGTCTTTTGTTATGTGTTTTTCCATTCAGCCCAATCTAACTTTGACAGTCCTCTAACCCTTCCTTAATTACTGCTTTTTTGTAGGATGGTTCTTGACTACTGGGATGTGCAGAATTTTGTCCCTCTGTGGCATTACAACCTCACCTATCCCAGCATTGACATGGGTGCACCACTGAAGCAGGACATGAGGCCATGACCTGAGAACCAGACCTATCACAGCCCTGCACCACAGCAGTGCTCATCCTTGCCAAAAGCAAAAGCTTGAAAGTTTTCAGGAAATTTGACTGCTTGTCCCTGAAGACCATTGATGGAAATGGAAGGCTGTTTCTGCTTTCACCTAGGAGGCTCAGTTTTGCAGGAAAGATCCTGTATACCAGATATATTAAATCTAATAACAGGAAAAATAAAGGATAGAGAAACATGAGTAGTTACAATTTCATCAGCTGCACAGGATAATACCTACCTAGGGGAGAAATCAATCAGCTAGTGTCTGATCAGTGTTTTCTTGATAACATTAGTTATGTGGCTTATACAATCTCTGAGGAGATTGCTTGTTTTCCTTACCTGTGTAATTCATTTATTAGCCTAAATTTACAGCTGTCAACATCGATTTATGGCACCAAACCTAAATGAAAACATATACTGTGGGTTCCAAGGAAAGACAGCTAGAAGCTCAAGGCAATGGCAACAGAAATTTTTACATAGAACGGCTAATTAATTTCCATTTCATTTATATAAACATAAAAATAATTGAATTCCTAGTAGGAAAGCTGTCTGTTCAGGAGTTTCCATTTCCTTTCCTTCCTAAGGAATTATGTAACCCCTGATATGATACAATTACTCTCACAGACCTCAAAATCAGCAACATGGGGGCATGGTCAACTTAAAGTGAAAGGAGGTCCATTTCTTTGTGACTGGAGGCTACTTTTGTATTCATGTCTGAAGACCTTCTGAACACCCACTACTCTGTACAAACTACCACATATGACATAAGAAACTCTGAACTTGTTTGACAGACAAAGTAACGTTAATCACAGTATTTATTTGGTACAGCATTTATATAAAGGAACTAAAGTATCCAAAAAATCTTGCTATTCTTTTGGGTTAAATATTGGGTTGACTCATAAGCTAATATGGTTCCTGCCTTAAAGTAGCTTGCTAGACCGTTAAGGCTTAGTTGAGCAAGTAAAACAATAGCAGAGGAAACAGGAGGCAGCTTGGGTACTCCCCAATTCCTTTGAATTAGTGTCCTTTGCTTTCCCTTCAGGCATGGATGGTTGAGATGTGGCCAAAGAGTCTTGAGTTTTTGGCAGGAAGGGCTGCTATGCGCAGATAATGCTTGCACACTTATGGAGAGATTGAAACCAGCAATGAGGATAAAGACTTAGGAGTGACAGTGGATGAGAAGCTCACCATGAGCTGGCTGTGTGCACTAGCAGTCCAGAAAGCAAATCGAATACTGGGCTGCATCAAAAGGAGTGTGGCCAGGAGAGATGATTCTCCCCCTCTACTCTGCTCTCGTGAGACCCCATCTGGAATACTGTGTGCAATTCTGGTGTCCTCAACATAAGAAGGACATAGAACTCTTAGAGCAAGTCCAGAGGAGGGCCACAAAGTTGATAAGAAGACTGGATCACCTCCCCTATGAGGACAGGCTGAGGAAGTTGAGGCTGTTCAGCCTGCAGGAAAGAAGTCTGCGTGGAGACCTCATAGGAACTTTTCAATATCTGAAGGGCCTACAAGGGAGCTGGAGAGGAACCCTTCATTAGGAGCTGCAATGATAGGACAAGGGGTAATGGATTCAGACTGAAGGATGGGAAGTTTAGGTTAGATATTTGAAAAAATTTTACTCTAAGGGTGGTGAGACGTTGGAACAGGTTGCCCAGGGACGTGGTGGCTGCCTCAACCCTGACAGTGTTCAAGACCAGGCTGGATAAGGCCTTGTGCAATCTGATCTAGTGAGGGGGTGTCCCTGCCCATGGCAGGGAGGGTTGGGACTAGGTGATCTGTAAGGTCCATTCCAACCCTTAAATTCTATGATTCTATGATCTTTACAAGTTAATGGGCACTGTGGGAAGCAAATGTTGCAATCTCCATTATGCTGCTCCAACTGGCCTCTGTCGGGGCCCAATGTCTTGCAGCACAGGGTCCAACTCATTATAAAAAGCAGCCCTTCTGCCCAAGGCTGAACCCGTTGGAAGGAGGATCCAGGGAACTACAGACCTGTTAGCCTAAACTCAGCTCCAGGGAAGATCATGGAGAAGATCATTCTGACTGCTATCACACAGCACTTGCAGGGCAAACAAGGGATCAAGTCCAACCAGCATGGATGTATGAAAGGAAAGTCCCGCTTGACAAACCTGATCTCCTATGACTAAGTCACCTGCTTAGTGGATGAAGGGAAGGCTGTGGATGTGGTCTGTCTGGACTTCAGTAAGGCATTTGACACTGTCTCCCTCAGCATACTCCCAGAAAAACTGGCAGCTTATGTCTTGGATGGGTGGACTCTTCAATGGGTAAAAAACTGGCTGGATGGTCAGGCCCAGAGAGTTGTGCTTAATGGACCTAAATCCAATTGGCAGCTGGTCACTAGTGGTGTTCCCCAGGGCTCAGTATTGGGGCCAGTCCTGTTTAACATCTTTATTGATGTTCTGGACATGGGGATTGAGTGCCCTTTCAGTAAGAGCAAGAGTAGCTCAAGTGCTGTTTGCCAGAAATGGACTTGGGAGTGCTGGCGGACAGCCGGTTCAATATGAGCCAACAGTGTGCACAGGTGGCCAAGAAGGCAAATGGCATCTTGGCCTGTATTAAGAATAGTGTGACCAGCAGGACTAGGGAAGTGATCATCCCCCTGTATTTGGCATTGGTGAGGCCACATCTCAAGTATTGTGTTCAGTTTTGGGCTCCTCAATATGAAAAGGACATTGAGGCACTGAACCAAGTCCAGCCAAGGGCAGCAAGGCTCATAAAAGGTCTGGAAAACATGTGGTATAAGGAATGGTTGAGGGAATTGGGTTCACTTAGCCTTGAGAAGAGGCAACGCAGGGGTGATCTCATTGCTCTCTACAACTACCTGAAAGGGGGTTGTACGGAGGTGTGGGATGGTATCTTCTGCCATGTCTGCAGTGAGAGGACTAGAGGGAATGGTCATAAACCGAAACCAAGGAGGTTCAGATTAGATGTTAGGAAAAATGTTTTCCCTGTTAGGGTGGTCAGACGCTGGAACAGATTGCCCAGGGAGGTGATGGAGTCACCCTGCCTGGAAGCATTTAAGAGGTGTCTCAGTCTGATGCTGCAGGATGTGGTTTAGGGTTTAGGTGTCACAGCAGAGTGGCAGCTAATGGTTGGACTCGAGGTTAGTTAGAGGTTTTCTCTAACTTTGATGATTCTATGAGTCTGTGTCTCAGAACTACAGCATGGGATATATGCAGCTGTTCTGCATCATTAAATTTGGTGATTCTACACTAAGACACAAACAACCCTCCAAATAAAGCTGTTTCATGCTTCTACTCTCAACTTCTAAAAGGAATGGATTTATTTTACTTATTCTCCAAAGCTGAGATGCCACCTTTCCTATGTATTACAGTTTAGTCCTTGTGGCAGTGCCAGACCACTGCAAAAAAATGTTCTCAGTTTACACAGCACAATGCAAAGTATGAGCTAAATTCAGTACTCCACAGGCCACATTAAGTACCAGGACTGGTACTTAGTGACTATGCTTTATGAAGAAAAGTACTCTCATAAACTGTATTGAAAAGTAGTCAGAGGCTCAGGAATTCTGGCAAGTGACTCCAACAGAAAATAAAGCAAAGAACATAGTCCTTGCTTGCACTCAAACAAACAGACAATGTGTATAATTGCCATGTTGCTCAGTTCCAGGCAAGGTCATGGAGCTCAGAGACAGTATTAGAGAATGAAACTGAATTAATCTAGTCTGTTCTTCGGTCAAGAATTCAAGGAACATCCTTTTCTTGCATTTGAATGTTGCCTGGTTGAAGATCATTCAGGTTAGACTGGTAAAAGCTCCATGTTTCCTGACAAGTCTGACTGTTCAATTACAGACAGCTTTTAAAGGGGTCTTTTTGACAGTATGGATCACAGATTTGTGATACTTTTGTTTGTCTCAGGATTTGACTGCCAAAAGCAGACAGTTCACATTGTGAACATTGTAATAGCTTAGTATTTGGCATGAGTATTTTGACAAAGGTAAAAATGGCTGGTGTATCACATGTGTATCACAACAATGCTACTCTTTTCATTGACACTATCCATTACAGTGCCTACTTGCTCATGTTGAAAATCACCTTAATATGAAAGCATTTCTTTTCCCCACAGATGAAATTGGAAATTCCTTTGACATTTTATGGAATGTCCTTAAATACATTAAAATCCTTGGCCTTTCAAATATGCAGTGACATGCAGACTTGACAAAGATCTTCCTTGAAAGGACAAGGGAGACAAAGATTGATATGAAACCCAAATAATGGAAGATTTTTTTTATCTCTTCTATTTTTTCACAAGAAAAGATAATAAAACCCTCTAAGTCTGTTATGACCTTCCTTGCACAGCAGGAAAGTCCTCAAGGTTTCTACCATGTGAAGAAACAGCTCACTATCTTAGCTGTGTTTTGTACGATATGTTCTTGTACTTATGTATTTACCTCAAGGTACATGATGCATCGTATGTGCAGTACACAATTATCCATCCAAAATTAGTGGGATTTGATGGAGAGCTTACCTTTTCATCAATGATAATAGCAAAGATTCTGCTTCTGTCAAAAGATAAAAAATACCAGCAATTTTTATTTCATGGAAATGGACAGGGTCTCAACATTCATCCCATTGCTAATCACTTTCACTCATGTTTATGAAGGCTGTTGTGGTACCCTTCACTTTGTCTCATCTCTATTTTTCCAGTATTTTTTTTTCCTTGAATACCTACCTTTTCTTTCTCAGTAACAGCTGAAGACATTCCTCTAATTCAAACTCCTTGTCATGCTACCTCCTGCCCTGTATTTGACTCCTTGTTAAGCTCAGTGTCCTCCCTCAAAGCTTGCTCTTGCTTTCAGTGTCTGTCTTAAACCCTTAATTTGTATTGACTCACGGTATGATTGCAGTGCTCTGCACCTGCTCCTATCCCACACCGAAAGCTAAATTCTTACAGATGACTGTTTCCAAGACAGACTCAGGCAGAAACTTAAAAGCAATAGTTGAGCATGCTATGCTCAACATACTATACATACAACAGCTGCCAATCCAATTCCACTTGAAAACTGTACCAAGCAGTCACTGACCTAAAATCTGACTCAGGCTCTATTCTGTATAGCCAAGCTGGCAACTTCATGAAAATTAGCCTGTTAGTAATGGTGGGTAAGTGAAATTATAAGTTTGCCCAAATGTACAGAAAATGTTGACAATTTACTTGAATATAAACACAATGCCTGTGGGCTAGCTGAGGCTAACCCTAGCTGAAACCAAAACGGATGTTTTCCAGGCAAACATCTGAAGAAAATTAAGAAATATCTGTTTAAGAGAAATGTTCCAGTTTCTCAGAAAGATAAAATCAAACCCACAACCTTCCTCTCTTCCTCCCAAAATATCAAAATTATTTTGTCTTTTATTAAACAGAGGACTGAAGGAGGGAAAGCATGAAAAATTTTGTAGAAAATAAAAGTCCATTTTTTCCTCTGAAACCTGGATGGTTTAGAAGAATTATCTTCATCACCATTTCTCCA
>NW_008660890.1:3594-12907 GCF_000695815.1 Acanthisitta chloris | reverse complement strand
TACATTGTTTCTGTTGTATGGCTCTAAAACTTGTAAAGTCAACTATAACAGCATCATTAGAAACAACGTCTGATTTGTAGCTCAAAATTTTTATCAGCCATGTGATCATGAATGCAGACAGCCTTAACTACTTCAGAAAACAGCTATGTTGTTGTGGGCCTGCCATTTGCTTCTCATTAACGATTAATTTTTAATAATCTCACAAGACCAGCAAGTTAATAAAGAATTAATTTTTGGCTAGTAAGGAATACTAATAAAGGGAACCTTTTTAATATTTCCTTTGCGTTTTACATTGTCATGGATGTTATTTATATATTACTTTGTGTCACATGAGTGAAAAAGCACATTTTAGGCAGCAAAGGCCTTCTTGCACAAATTAAATCCATACTCAATAAATATCAGAGGTTTTTTGTATTCTAAAGCACAGGCTACATTTGATAATAATAATTTCTCTAGGTAAATATTTTAGCTGTTGTCCAGCTTCTTAAACATTTGACTGAGCTGAAGGTATAGAGGAATACAGAGAAATTTGCTCTAGATGTTTAGTAAGATGTTATTTTAGACAATTATGACTGCTACTTGCTTCCTGTTCCCCAATGTTAAACATTAATCCCTTTCATAAATTGCATTCTTCAATTAGAGACGAGTCAGGGCATTATTTTATTACTCAAACTGTACTAGCACTTCTACATCAGAAAACTTATGATTCAGTATTTTTGGTTTTCCAAATGGGTCCATAGTTTGCACATGTTCCTAACTGCAGTCCACTGCCATGAAAATAAATTCTTGGGTTCTAAATTAATATGAATTGTTACAAAATTAATATAAACAGTCACAAAATTGTCAGACTAAATTTTTTCAATTGTGAAAATCTATTCAATATATTTTTCTTTCAAAAAATAATGATTCAGTATTTTTGGTTTTCCAAATGGGTCCATAGTTTGCACATGTTCCTAACTGCAGTCCACTGCCATGAAAATAAATTCTTGGGTTCTAAATTAATATGAATTGTTACAAAATTAATATAAACAGTCACAAAATTGTCAGACTAAATTTTTTCAATTGTGAAAATCTATTCAATATATTTTTCTTTCAAAAAATACTCATAATTTATACTCCAGCCATAATTTCAAACAAAAATTCAATCCTTCATTTGTTTGGATGTAAACTGAGTGGAATTTAAGCTTTCAGTCCATATTGAAATATAACATTTTGTTTCCATGTAGTTGTACTTATTGCTTCAGATAAGGAAATACAAAAGCAGAGTTTTATTTTGAACCAAACCAATAAACCAGCAAAAGAACATAACAAATCCTTTGGATAAAATGAACTATAATGGCAATGTGTCTCTGACAAATCTCACACTAATATTTGAACACATAGAAATCATTTCAAAACATGCCAGTGCAGTAGACTCAGTGGAAATACACAGATTCTTCAAATAGTTGATTGTAAATTTTTATTTATGAACTTATGAATGCTCAAAATTTATAAAGCATACTATCTTCAGATTCAGAGAGAACACTTAATATGTGGACATAAAGCTTGAATTCTAACCCTGGCAGATATAAGGCCTGAAATACTGGCAAAGCCATGAAAGCACTTGTTGTTTCAAGTTATGACAAAAAAAGTCAGTGTATAATAAAATAATGGAATTTTTAAAAAATATATTGCTAATACAGAGGAATGTCTTAAGTATATCTTGTGATTTTTTTCCTCTCCTCAGAAGAAAGAGTTCAAAAACCAGACCATATCTGTAACACAGCTCAGCACTAAGAAGTGCATGGCAGCCAGGTGCAATGACTGTGGTTTGACCTTGCACTGGCAGAATCAAAGAAGTAAAACAAATTATACTATTTCTCGATAAGCATTTGTCCAAGTCTTAAAATACAGGAATTTTTTTTCATCATAGCTTTTCTTTTTAACCATTTTCTAATCACAGCTTTCCAGAAACTGCTTTCACAAACTTAGATAAATCGCTGTGAAAACTTGGCTTGTGGTGAGTGACTTGAGAAACTCAATTTCTCTTGGGGTTTTTGAGGTAAAGAGATTTCTCAAAATACTAACATTTATAGCAGCATTTTGGTAACATGCCCATGATCAAAGTAAAAGGATCCTCGGATGCTTGAGAATACAATCAGCAGCTGAAATAAAAACATGTGCCTCCCATGACAAGGCCATTTATTGCATCTTCATTTGGTAGTGTCACATAGGAAAAGATATGAGAAAAAGAGCTCACCTGTGGTGCGTTCCCAAGCTTTGTACTAGCAGCATGTCCTGCCTGCCTCACCATGGGCAAGTTAATATGTAAATAGCTGGGTCTTGGTCAACATCATTGGCATCCAGTCTGTCATCTCAAAGGAAAGAAACATAGAAATACCCCCCAGTGGGCTTCACAACTGCTGTCTCTGGGCTCAGTGGCAAACTAGGCTCAACATTATCTCTGATCATTTATTCTGAGTACATTATGTTTTGCTGAAGTAAAAATGTGTTTCACAAACTGAGATCCAAAGAAAAGTCCATATGAGGAAGTTTGTGAGACCTTTAGCTAGAGGTCTGGCAATATTTCTCAGCCTTTAGTTATTCAAGGAACCAACAATGAGCATCTTCATATATCATCATCAACAGCTCCTCATATTAAATTTGGGCAGTGTGATGCACTCCTTTCATAACAGCATGTTGTGGTCCTGACCATCCCTCCTGCAGTTAATGGTTTTAGTGCAATGACATCCCCCAATTCTACCTTAGGTTAGCAATTACCAAATCAGCCTTTATCAGCTGGTAGCAACTGGTTTGGAGAACATTATTCCACATGCATTAACGTCACCATAGTAAAAAAGCTTTCTTGCTGTAAAATGCAAAAACATATTAATCTGTCTAATACACTATAATAAGCAAATATTTTTCATTGGCAAACATTTGTCTAATATCTTTTAATGTCAATATCAAAGGGACAATGATTAATTTTTTAAAGCTTCACCTGACTGGCATGATTTTTCAAAATTGATGGATAGTGACTTAGCAATTTCATCTGCCTGCTCCCTCAGGACCCATGGATGAATCTCATCAAGTCCCATGGAATTGTGTGCAATCAGGTTCCTTAGATGGTCATCAATCTGATCCTGTCCTACAGTGGGCTCAGAGGCTTCCTTCTCCCAGTCCCTACATTTGCCTGTCTTGACTTGGACGGCAAGGTGTCCCAGTCCAATAAGACACAGGAGAGTTTGATTAATTCCCCCAGTATGAATTAAGACACAAATGAGGTCAAAATACCATTAGGCTAGAGAGGATCTTGGTCTTTACTTCAGCAGCCAGAGGGTTTCCAAGGCTTGAGATGCCCTGTGGCTCAGCAAGCTTTGAGGCAAGCAGTCCAGAGCTTTCCCTTGTCAGTTCTCCACACAAGGCTAGAGCACCTGCCATTGAAGACTTAGGCATAGAAGTCATTGAAAATCTCAGCCTTCTCTCTACCAAAGGTAGCCAGATCTTCTGTCTCCTTCCAGAGAGGGGCCACATTATCCCTAGACTTTCTTTTGCTATAGAAGCCCTTCCTGTTATCCTTAGTATCCCTTACCAGATTCAATGCTATTTGGGCCTTGGCTTCGCTAACTGTGTCCCTAGCTTCCAATTTCCCTCCAAGGCCACCTGTCCTCATTTCCACCTCCTGAAAGCTCATTTTTTCACCCTGAGTTTGCTCAGCAACTCCTTCTGCATCTGTGGAGGCCTCCCAGCATTATTTCCCAATTTCCTCCTTATCAGAATGCATTGCTCCTGAGCTTGGAGGAGGTGATCCTTGAAAATCACTCAGCATTTTTGGGCCACTCTGCCCTCTAGGGCTCTATCCCTTAAGACTCTAGCAAGCAGGTCCTTGAAGAGGCCAAAGTCTGGTCTCCTGAAGTCCAGGGCAGTGAGCTTGCCGTGTGCCTTCCTCACTGCCCTGAGGATCTCAAAGTCCACCATCTCGTGGTTGCTGCAGTCAAGGCAGCATTGGAGCAGTACATTCTCCAACAGTTCCTCCTTGTTGGTGCACACATGGTCCAGCATGGCACCTCTTCTTGTCAGCTCCTCACTTGTGCAAGGAAGTTGTGACTAAGAAATTACCAGGATTGCCAGTGTCCTACCATGTTATCCCTCCAACAGATACTGAGGTGGTTGAAATCTCCCCATGAGGACTAGGGCTTGTGAGTGTGAGGCTGCTCCTAGCTGCCCATAGAGGGCTTCATCCACACCATTGTCCTGAGTTTTATATATCTTCATCTGATTTTCATGCCTAAATCATTTGTATTCAAACATATGCCCACACCTCACTAGGACATCTAGTGAAAAAAATCACAAGTAATTATATTTGTATAACTATCCATGCACTATTTTTGAATGGAGAACAATTCTGTATTAATACCCTATTATTTTTTAACCTGCAAAGCTCAGATCTGTAAGGACATTAAACCAAAACAATATTCATTACCCATTTTTACATTAAAAATTCTGTCTTCTCCCAGTACTGTTCTGATTTTAGACACGACGACTGCACAACATTCTTTGAAATCTTTACTGATATCAGTATTTCAAGTGTGTAGCCATGTCTGTAGCACAATAGACATGTCATTTTTTCAGAGAAAGTAGAACACAAATGTTCAAGAATTGTAATGATTCACTAATGTGTCAATGTTACTTCATGCTTCCAGGTTTGAATGGCCATAGCACCAATTTAGTTTACTAGATTATAAAATGAGATAGCCATGCTGTATTTTACTATTTCTTTTTGTTTATCTGATCTTGGTGAGCTATTTGGGTCAGATATTTCTATGAAAAAGAAAAATATTTGATGGATATTTGCAGTCTTCATAGGACATTGGATATGCAGACATGACAAATCATTGTCAATGAGATTGATATTATCTAACTAAAGGAAGCAAAATACTCTTAAAACATTGAGGAAATAAACAAGGTATAGGCAAGTTGTAAGGAAGCACTTGAATTGCAGGGAGGAAGGGATCAGCGGAGAATAGAAGTTTCAGCAGCTGCTCTGGAAGTCCATTACAAATTATTACATCTAGAGCAGAGAAGAGGCAGGACAAGAGCTAACCTTGCAGCCGGTCCCTTAGATGCAGTCCACGTCTACCTTCAGCACTGACTTGGGCACAAGAACCTCCAGCTCAGTAGTGGAATTAACATCTATGGCTGCATAGAAATAGTTTAAATCTCTGCATATTGTAAGAATTACTTCTACCATAGCTTTATGTTTCTGAACTCGCACAAGGAAACAAAACAAAACAAACAAAACAACAAAATAAAATAACCCACAATGCCACAGTTAACATTCATGAGCAAAATAACAACAGTTCCACTGGAAACAGTCTGGGTAAGACTACTTTGCAAATTCTTATGTCTAAAAATAAGACTTTCAAAGTGTATTTCTTATGCCAAAGATTACTTTGAAGTTAGTAGTATAATACCTGGAGTGTGACCATAGACAGGCAGAAAATCATGTGAAGTACAGCATGGCTTCCCTGTTTTTTGAATGACAGGTGTTCTCTGGCTGCCAATTTGTTTATATTCAACAATTTCACTGTAAGTGAAAATGGACTTGATGAAGAACCACCATGAATCATGTGATATCACCTAAATTTAAGGTGCAAAGTCTATGAAAGAAACATGCTGTTTCTTTGGAATCACAGAAAAATGAGATGATAGTGGTGCACTATGTAGAGTCAGATATTTGTTGACCAGAACTTATTTTTTGCCTGCAGTGATAAACTATTGTCATATTGTCATTACAGGAACGATGTCTGATACTGTCAAGTTTCTGATCTTATTTTAACTGACCTCATAGGATTTGAGGAAAACCAAGAAACACAGATTTCTTTCTTTCCGGGAAAAAAAAATGTAAAAGATATTTTTGTAAGGAGAAAGAATGCTGATCAAAGCAAAAGAAAACAAAGGTTTGTTGGTCTTGATTTTTTTGTTTACAGGTATCATGATTATGTGAACTATGCCATTATAGTTGGCAAGTATACAATTCCCCAAAAAATGCAGGTTTGAAAGAAAATGGAAGTATCAATTGAGCCTGTCATAAATTAAGTGCTGGCATCAGAAGAAGGTAGATTAGTGACTGACAAAAAGTCAGAGGCCTCATTATGGAAGTATTTTCAGCACAGAGAATATTGAGGTTTTCAGTATTTGGGGGCAGAGAAGTAGATTTGAACATTGACTTTGTACAGTCTTCTGAAATGTAGCAAATACTGTATGCTCTTGGGGTTAAAATTCACCATTTATTTGCATTCAGAGTGAAAAGTTAATGCTTTACTTTTCTGAAGAAGTTCAGCAAAAGCGAATGATGAGCAAGGATGATAGGATATATAGAGATTACCTGAAATTCATGTCAGACTGAAAAGGATGAGAAACTACTGTGTAGATATCGCTTTGCATACTAATTCAGTTACACATAGAAACAAATTAATATTCATGTACTAGATTCAAGTACACACTAAATATTCAGAGGCATTTCCCATCTGAATTTATTTTTTGTGTGTATTAACAAAGGAAAAATTACAGAAAATTTACACAATACTATAATTTAACCATGTGAAAGAAGAATTACAAAGAGCCTGTGGCAGGTAGGTCTGATAATAGATGCAAACAAGTTAGCGATGAAAGCACCTGGCTTTAGATATCAAAATGTAAATTAATTTGTATCATCTTAAAATATTTTTCTGCTACTTAAGTATCTGAACCCAAAAGCTGGTACTGCATGCCTCAAGTCATACTCCTGTGGCTAATTGCTGTCTTTGTTTTGTGTTCAAGGTGAACCACTAACTGTTGTTTTACATGTGACAGTGGTCAGCAGATAAAGATCATCTTCCCAGATGCAGCATGGGTAAGGGTTCACTCAAAATACTGTTTTCAGTTTGGTATCACTCAATCCTGGTCCAGAAAAGCTTTGAGAAGCCAGAAAGGGTCCATAAGAGGACTACTGAAATGGCTGGCAGCAAGTAAGGAGGTGAGGGAGGTGGGTTTGCATCATATATGTTCTAACAAATGCTTTGTATCTTCCAAAATATAGGTTTCAAATGTACAACTGTGGCCCTGAGAACTGCTTTGTGCCCTGTTGAGAGCTGAGTGTTATATGAGGAGATCAACAGCACAAGTGTTGGAAAGACATTCCAAGACAAGACTGCTAACATCTTTTCAGGTAATATTCTTGCAAATTTTTGAGCTAGCTCTGAGAATTTGCAGGTAATATGAAGAAGAGTGCAGCAGGACTTGACAAGTGGAGTGAGTTCTTGAACCATGTCAGAAAGCAAACAAGCACAGAAAGAGTAAGTTTGGTAGAAACAGGCCATGTAATAGTCCACTCTGTCTCTTATTGACAGGGACCAAAGGAACTGTGTCTGTGAGTGCTTCTTTCACTACAGGTTGTCTCCTTCTATGGAGATCTTTCTATCATTGCCACAGTTACATGAAACACTAAAATTAATTACAATATAAAGAAATTATACTTACGCACATTTAAATGACTGAACTCCATTAGAGTAACCATTCATTCTGTACTGTCCATATATTTTGCCATTTCATGATGTAAATGGTGCTTCATGGTCACTGTTTATATTCTTTTAAAGATTTCTTTCCAACACACAAACCATTCATTTAGTTGTGCATTTCAGTAGAAAAAGAATGAAACATAAAGGAAAACATTCTCTTCTAATTTGTTTTAGCATAAGATCATACTAGCCATCAGTGTCTGGACCCTGCTGAAGTATACTTTCCATTTCCTTCCTCAGCCATGGAAAAAAGAGAGCTGACAATGCATATTTTTCTTTGTCAAAACATTTTGCCTACCTTTAAGTGCACAGACAGCTTAAGATCCATAGCTAATGCCAAGATTACACCAATGTTCTTCTTGCTATCTTAATAATGGAAAGGTGCATGCACTAGATCTTTAATAGGAGTATACTAGCTTAAAAATTTGTCGTGGGTAGAAAGGGATTTCCCAAATGATAATGTCAAATAGAGAAAAACAATAACCAAGACAGTTATCAGATGAGAGTGGAGAGGGCTAGGACAATACCATCTGCCATATCTCATCACACACATCATGTTCAGCTGTTTCAAGAGTCATTCAAGCAGATTACACAGCGTTTCAGTTGGCTGAAATGCAGTGTGCGCATCTTATTTTTCTTCCTCATCTGATGTTATTTCAAGTTTTACAGAATGGCCAAAGCAGACACAGACTATTTGAGAAAAGCCTTCCCTTGTAGAAAAATGAGTTACAGTGTTCAGTATTGTTTCTTCCGGACATATTTTTCCTGAGGATTATGTAAAGAAAAACACAGCAATATATGAAAAAACATGCACACAAATAAATTGCACTGAGTCCCAAATATGAAGTTGTAATACAGTTGTCTTTCATATACTTACTTCTTAGTGTGACATAGGAAGACTGTGAATTAATAAAATGCTGTGTCTGCACAATACACAGTGCTGCAAGATGAAAGGCAAAGCAAAAATAACTATTTACCAGTCACAACACACAATTAAACTATTCTTAAATTCAGCATGGGAATAGACATGAAGCTGACCAGGCCAGCAAAATAATGGGTTCTAGTGCCTCTTGTCTTGAGAACAAAATTGCTATTTGTGCAGAAATATCACTGATAGCAAAGTCTATTGATGGCAAGAAAACCTGGAAAAGAACTACTCCCAGACTTGTATCTCTGAGTAGCAGGTGTTTGTTTATTCAGTGCTGGGCACAAGGGGGATCGCTCCACCAAACTTGTGCAACCAGGGACAAAAACATCATAGTTTCTATACATTAAATGCTCATACATATTCATTATTTCCAGGAGGAATAGGTGGTCATTATTACAATTAGTTCTTGGAAATCATTATCATAATCTCCTCCTTCATCTCCTCCCACTTGGCATTAGTCTGATGGCCTCTGGTGGTTGCCTGGGGATCATCAGGAGGAAGGCTGATAGTCTTCATCATATTGAACTTTTCACCTTTGAGTTTGGTGCATGCTCTTTGGTCTTGCTCTTCAGCTGCCAGGTCCTGAGTCCAGCTGCATCTAGTTTTACTCCCTCACAAATACATTGTGTTTATGCTCCCTAATCTAAAATAGTGCCTTAAGTTCTATCCTTTTCATGTTTAATAAATTAAACAATGTCTTATTAGTCAACCTTTTACCTTCTGTTTATTCAGGTGCTCTCTACTTGACTATTCCCTATCCTACTCTCAGCTTTAACTATTCAATTCATGTTATCACCATTATATCCAAATTGGAGCACCATGCACCTTCACAAGGAGCAGAGTTTGG
>NW_008660890.1:2250-3539 GCF_000695815.1 Acanthisitta chloris | reverse complement strand
AGAGTGTTTAGCCACAGTGATAAGGAGAAGTAAGCCCTGAAGGGCCAGGGAGTACCTGCTGAGTGGACAAAGGGAAGAGATAAATCAAGACAGGGGAGGTATGCCCTAAAGGGCCGTTAAGTGCCAGCTGAGGGAGGGGATGGTGACAATGATTTTTGATAACTAATTGTAATAATAATGACCACCCATCCCTGGAAGTAATGTATAAAAACCATGAAGTTTTGTCCCTAGTTGCACAAGTTGCCCAGCGCTGAATAAACAAATACCTGCTACTCAGAGATACAAGTCTGTGAGTAGTTTCTTTTACAGCTTTTCTCGACATCAACAGCACACAGATCTACTCAATACAAATCTGAACTCCCCTATCCTCCATGCATTCCGGTATAGATACATTAGCCAGGTACTGGCCTAGGGGGGTTGACAGATTAATTTCCTTTTCTACTACAGAATATACATTGATGGTAGGACACCTTTTGCACAGCAGGCTTGTGGGAAGATGACTGAGAGTATAAAGATAACAGTACAGAAATTACAGAGGAAAATATTGTTGCTACTCCCTGGATGGACTGTGGTCAGCATACCTGACTTCCCACACAAAATACCATCAAAGAGTGACAAAATGAAGGGTGTAGCAGAGTGGAGGCACCATGGCTAGGCTGTCAAAATCCTTGCAGAGGAGGGAACTTGGTGGTACTTTCTAGCTGATGAGCCACACATGAAAACCAAAGGAGACAAAGGAAGATGTCCTGCTCTTGAAACAGCAACTGTGGTGAAATCACTCTCCTTGGACTGACATGCCCCTATCTGTGCAGGACCAGACATAAGCATGTTTAGTCTCAGACATTCTGACTGATGACAGGTAAGATGAGACCAGAAAAGAGGATCCTTCAGAGGTGGGGCAGCACTGTTCTGAGTCAAATTCCTTCTTCACCTTGAGATCTCTGCTCACTGACCCCCTGCCCCAAAGGGCTGATGTGCAGGCATGAACAGAACCACATGAAAAATCTAGTTTACGTAAGAGGCATTGTCCTAGGTAACAATGCAGGGTGTGAACAATGGTATGTAGTCCATTATGGTCTCCACAAGCTGTTAAAGCAGGTGGGGCAGTGATAATTATCTCCTACTCATCCCTGATGGCTCCCTCAGGAGGCTATCTCTGTTTAATGGGCTGTCGGGGACCCATGCATGACCCATAGAATTACATCCTTCCATTGTATGTCTCCCAAGGCAGGGAGCCAAGCATTCCCACATGGATATAAGCTGGGGTTTGGACCAGCACAGAGCCCTTT
>NW_008660890.1:1125-2149 GCF_000695815.1 Acanthisitta chloris | reverse complement strand
ATCTAATTGGACTACTACCAACACCCTGACTGACAGGGTGTCAGGTTGCTTTCTGACTGTCAGTAGTTTCTTTTTGTACTGGTGCATTTATTGTTTTGTTTTTCCTATTAAATTTTATTTCTGACTTGGAGTCTCTCACTGGTTTGCTTTCAAACCAGCACAGGCATGCAGCAGGTTAGCTATAAAAGGGAGCTGATTGAGCTCCCCCTCCCTCTTTTTCTTTTCTTTCTCTTTCACTCTCACTGTTTGCCCCAGCTCTGGACCATCCACGTGGCAGGACCAATGAGGGATCTAAGGACTAATATTCTTTGTTCTCTCTCTCCCTTTTATCTCTTTATTTCTCTCCCACCTAGTTTTGCCTGGGCAAAGCATGGCTACCACACTTTACCCTGTACTCTGTACTGAAGTATGTTGTGGGAGCGGAGAGCTTGTGGAAGTCTGTTGTGGCTTGTTAGCCAGCACCTTAAAATATCGGTCTCCTGTCTTCTCCTCAAAATATGTTGCAAGTGGGACCAAAGAGTATCCAGTCGATGCCTTGTTTGCTTTGTTTGAACCTGGCTAAGGGCTTTTTTTCTGACTGGATGCCTTAAATTTCAGTGCTACCTTTTGCAAAGTGCTTTATTCTACCCAAATGATCCAATATTTGCAAGTTAAAATTGTTTATTGTTAAACCTCCTGAGAATCTTGTTGTTTCTCCCACACACCATTGTGAGGACTGACCCTTAAGGGTGGGAAGCACCTAAGTTTCATAAATGCTTGTGGTCAAAAGGAACAACAAAGGATTCACAGGGTCCATAAACAGTCGGAAAGTTTTATTAGCAAATTACACATTTAGCATGGAAATTGATATATTAGTTGCCGACCTACTATATAAGCACACAGCAGTGGGCTTTGAATAAAGGGGTAAGGAGAAAAGAGAAACTAAAAAGGAGAGATGCATTAAAGGAAGGAAAGAAAGAAAAGAACGAGAGAAGAGAGAAAAAGTAAGAAAAAAGGGAGAGGAGAAAAGAGATCACCAGTCATG
>NW_008660890.1:0-1019 GCF_000695815.1 Acanthisitta chloris | reverse complement strand
ATCCTGCTGATATGTGTCAATCTGGGCAAAAAGGTGTCAGGGGCCAGAGGGAGCAGCTGCCATGGACTTGGTAGGGGTACCTTTTATGGACATGTACATCTGCCTTCAAGATAAGTTTTTTGCTTTCTGTAAATTGTTCTCATCCCCAGGAACTACACCAAGGATGTTTGTCCCAGACAGGTACAGCTCTATCTCCACATGGCTCCCCTTCTCTAGCCAAAACTTGCTCTTTCTCACAGCATATTAATACCAAGAGCCTTTGCTCCACAGCCATCCTGTTATCAATGTTTGAGACATAAACATAAGCCCCTTATCATAAAGCAGAAGCTTCTTAGCCAGCACTAGTTCCGAGGAACACACAATATGACGGCTAACCTCAAGAAGAGTTTAGTCCAGGTGTAGTTTGCCAAGGCTGAGGCCTAACAAGCATTTCTCAGAACCTAGTCTGGGCCTCTACAGCCACCCAGAATATTTCAAAATTACTTTCCCCTAAACCCACCAAGCAGACTGGGGCATTACACCATCCCAAGGTTATCTCAGGTACTATACTGAAATACTCGCCACCAAGGTATGACCACCCCTCACAGAGTAAGATGTACGACTAATGTCACTCAAGCTCCACCTAAACATAAAGAAATAAGATAATACTGAGTTAAGAATGTAGAGAATACTCCATTGTAGCTTCTGGGACCACTCAACAGGCTAGACCTGTCTTTTGGCCCCATAGGGACAGACAAATACCTTGCCTGTCTCAAACACTATTAAGGTCACAAACGAGACTTGCCCTAAGACATGCTAGCCATCAACTTGAGACAAGCACAAAAGAGATGAGTTTGTGCTAATTTCAGGCCTGGCAGAGGTGAGATCTGGTAAGCATGTACTGATTAACATATCTGGGCAAAAATTCCCACTGTTGGAATCTGGACACACATATCACTGGTCAAAAAAAGACCACCCCAAGATACTGGACAGGTGGATAAACCCCCACCCTGAGGAAGCCTGCCAATAGAGGCAGGGCC
>NW_008660889.1:33520-34739 GCF_000695815.1 Acanthisitta chloris | reverse complement strand
TGGAGATCTTTTCCAACTCAGCTGATTTAAAAAAAATAAAAATCAGAGTAACAACACTACTTTCTTCAGTACTTCATGGGAGGCCTTTTCATCTCTTGACGATTTGTTGTGCTTTATTCCCTCAAGACTGATAGTAACAACTTGTTTTGCATTGTTGTACATGCTCAGCACTGAAAGATTTAAAACTAGTTCTTCAGTAGAAGTTTTCTTGAAGGAATGTGTGTGTGGGAAGTTGTGCCGCTTCAGAAGTTGTGCCTTTGAAGTGGTAGTAGGTAAGGAACATTCAGATCTGGCTGGAGGAAGTCTTTTGCTCTCAGAAACATCCACAGCAACTTCACAGGCTACTTTGGTACCACCCTGAGGGGTGGTGGGCAGGAGGAGAGCTCTAAGAGGGAGACTGGGGCAGTGGCTAGCACTGCTGCTGTCAGGGGATCCACAGCTGGGAGGGGTTGCTTGGTGAGGCTGTGGATCCATCTGGAGAAAGCATTCCCAGGGGCTGCTGCCTTTCAGCTGAGAGGTCAGGGTGCTGCAGGAGTCTGGCTTGACCAAAGCCTAGGCCTTAAGTTCAAGTCTCAGCACACTTTAGAGCTCTCCTTACTTTTTTATCAGGCCAGGTCTGCTTTTCCCTTCTTTCTCCCTTGGGTTTCTTATGAACTTTATGGTGCTGATATCCATTAGGCTCAAAATGCCAAATGTTTGTTGACCATCATAGGACTTTGAAAATGCTTAGTGGCTGTGCTGCTCCTGAGTGGGTGACATCTCCAACAGGATTTCATCTGCTTGGTGGGAGAGTCTCTGGAAAGCTAATGGTGCTGCAGGAAGGGGTAGGGCTGCAGTGTTGTTGAACTGCTGTAAATAAGGCAACATATCAAGATGGAAAGATACATGGAAATTAGGTTTTGGTTGCTTGAATTTAGCAAATTTCCCTGATGTTGTGCCTTTGTTGATTGATTTGGTTCACAGAATCCCAGAATCAGTGAGGTTGGAAGGGACCACAATGGTCATCTGGTCCAGCCTCCCTACTCCAGCAGGGCCACCCTAGAGCACATGGCTCAGGGTTGTGTCCAGAGGGTTCTGGAATATCTCCAGTGAGAGAGACTCCACGACCTCTCTGGGCAATCTGTTCAGTGCTCAGTGACTGCACAGGAAAGAAGTTCCTCCTCGTGCTCAGGTGGGAGGGAGGGATTGGTGCAAGGAGATTGGGATGCAGGCGGACACT
>NW_008660889.1:30353-33500 GCF_000695815.1 Acanthisitta chloris | reverse complement strand
TCCCTACAATCTCATGTTCAGAATTGTGCTTTCAGTTGCACTGCAGCTGAGCCTTTAAATGTCTCCAGTTCTTCAGCAGAAGTTTGTGCTGTGACCTGTTTTGTTTCCATCCAAACCCTGATTATACTGTGGCCTGGAAACCACAATGGGACATGTATCCTGCCCTGTTCTCCCACTTCGGATGCCTAAGCCATAAAATGCAGCCCCCAGAATCATTTGCTGCAGCAACTGAGAACTAGAACAATACTTATACTTGTTTTATGGCATTCATATGCTGATCTAATCTTGCTCAGCATAATATAAACCAGGACACTTTTACATGGTGACTACCAACTTTCTACTTCTGCAACTAATATATCATTGCAAAGGGGAAAGAATCAGTAAGAATTTACTTTGCATAACGGATGAATTATGTCAGAGGAATTATGGATAGGCTCAACCCCACACTGCAATCTACATGCAGGACAAAATGCATAATGTGCTTTTGCAGAAGTTTCCTTGCCCAGATCACTGCTGACACTTCAGGGCTGGAACAGCTCCAAATGTGGGGGGAAAGCCCAAAACTATATAAAGTATTTAAGGTAATATCTGCCCTCAAGGTGTCAGGCAAAACAGGATCAGACATTGGAGTGAAAAATGAACTGCATAAGAACAGCCATGCCCTTTTAAAGGCAGTTATCACTCTCTCTGGACCCATCTGATCCCACTCCAACCACAGACCTGTGTACAGTTACCTCAATTGAATGGTAAACCTGAATCCCAAAGTCAAACTATTTCACCCTTCAAAAAATAAAGGTAAGAGGGAAGAGAGGCAGTACTATCAAACCATATGCAGTCAAAGGAATTGTAAGACGAACTTTCTACTCAGCCCCAGTGTGGCCACACCTGGATATTGTGTCCAGTTCTGGGCTCCTCAGGACCAGAGGGACATGGAGCTCCTGGAGCAGGTCCAGGGGAGGGCGAGGAAATGCTCAGGGGACTGGAGCACCTCAGTGATGAGGAAAGGCTGAGGGAATTGGGGCTGTTCAGTCTCCAGAAGAGACACTGAGAGGGACCTCATGAATGGATTCAAGTCCATGAACAGGAGGTGCCAAGAGGATGATCAGACTCTGCTCAGTGGGGGAAACCAAGAAAACAAGAGGGATCAGCAAAAACTGATGCCCAGGAAGTTCCGCCTCAACATGAGGAAGATCTTTCCTGTGCAGTCACTGAGCACTGAACAGATTGCCCAGAGAGGTCGTGGAGTCTCTCTCACTGGAGATATTCCAGAACCCTCTGGACACAACCCTGAGCCATGTGCTCTAGGGTGGCCCTCACTGTGGTCCCTTCCAGCCTCACGGAATGTGTGACTGTTCTGTCCCTGACTGGAGGTAGATTCCAAGTTCCTTTCACACTGTTTCTGTTCACATGAGATGTTTTCCCAGTATGCGCTGACCCATGTTTTTCAGCATGTTTCATTTGCCTTTCCCATTCCACAGCCATTTAAAAGGGTGGAATGGGAAAGGCAATGAGCTACCATGAGCTACACCCATGTTGGTGTAGCTCATGGTGGTCAGGAGCTTTGTGCAGAAGATGAATGTAACCAGATCTCTTCCAGATTTTCTATAAATGTAGGCTCTGTGCCAAGAGTTTGTATGAAAAGAGTTGGAAAATTATTCTGGTTATTAAATGTTCATGAGAGTGTGGTTGGCTTTTTTTTCTCTTTCTTCTTTCTTTGTTCACAATTCTGTAGTGACCAAAGGCTGACTCTGATGGCTGGTTTAACTCTAGTGTGGTTTATCTTTTTCTTGGTTGAGCTTTGGGGAATTAAGTGAACTCACTAGAGCATATAGTGCAGGTATATCGGGAAACTAGCAGTTGTTGATAGAAAGGAAACAATCTTTGTGTTATACTCTCAATGTGAGAGCATTCAAGGCCTCACCGTGAATATTGTGTGCAGTTTGAGGCACCACAATGTAAGAAAGATATTGAGTTATTGGAGAGTGTCCAAAGGAGGCAACGAATGTGGTGAAGGGTCTTGAGGGGAAACCACGTGAGGAGTGACTGAGGCGTTTAGTCCGTTCAGCCTGGATGAGACTGAGGACAGAGCTCATGTCTGGATACAACTTCCTCAAGGAAGGAAATGCAGGGGCAGCACTGACCTCTTCTCTCTGGCCCCCAGGGACAGGACCCAGGGAATGGGCTGAAGTTGTGTCAGGGGAGGGTTAGGCTGGAGATTAGCAAATGGTTCTTCCCCCAGAGGTGTTTGGGCACTGAACAGTTCCCAGGGCAGTGGGCACAGCCCCAAGGCTGACAGAGCTCCAGAGGTGTTTGGCCAATGCTCTCAGGCACAGGGTGTGATTGTCAGGGATGTCCTGTGCAGGACCAGGGGTTGTACTAGATGATCCTCCAGGATCCCTTCAAATTCTGATTAGTCTGTGATTCTGACTCATTTCCTTTAGTCCCATTGCAACTACTGAAGAAGATTTTTTGCTTCCTAGAATTTAAAGAAGAGTCAATTTTGTCTCCCAAGAAATGAATTTAAAGGGCACCATGAAGGCTTAGTTGGAAGATAGTCCTGGAAGGTACTCACTGAATGATGAGAAAGGAATATTTTGTTATTACCTGTTGGTTATTGGGCGGTGGCCCGGGCAACTTAAAAGACATATTACTCTAAAAATGTTTTTTGTCTTCTCTAGTGTGTGTTTAACACTCTAAAAAGGTGTGAACATTTGTGGTGGGCAGATGCATATCAACACAGACTACATACTACAACAGAAGTCTTGTCCTCCTTAGCCAGTGTAGCTGAGAACTGTGAGTATGTAGCCTCAGGCTAAATTGCTTGCAAAATCCTTCAGAACCTAGGGAGAAGTGGATTACTGGTTTTGATCCAGATTTCAGTACCTGAAAACGTGTACTGAATTTATAGGAGGAATAAATTCTAGGAGGATTTGAAACAGCAGAACTTTTTTGTTTACAAATGGTTAAATAGGTGGATGGGCCATGTGTGTGTGCAAGCAGGATCACAGAATCTGAGAATTTTAGGGGTTGGAATGGAGCTTAGAGATCATCCAGCCCCAACCCCCTGCCCTGGGCAGGGACACCACCTCCCCCAGCAGCCCCAATACGGCACGACAGCATCCCAGTATGGCTCCGCAGCATCCCAGT
>NW_008660889.1:21723-30062 GCF_000695815.1 Acanthisitta chloris | reverse complement strand
GGACTTGCTCCAACAGTTCCATGTCCTCCTTATGTTGAGGACACCAGAACTGTGTGCAGTATTCCAGGTGGGGCCTCACAAGAGTAGTTAATGTGACATAAATCAACTAGTATGGAATTTGAAACCAAAAACCCAACTCTGTTTTGCTTTCTGCCCGTGTGAGTGCTGTGTGAGCTCACTCACTCACTCATCCACAGATCTGAGTTGAGCAAGCTGTGAGCTGAGCTGTTCTGTGGCACTCTTGGACTCTTAAGGAGAAGCAGAAGGAAAAAAACTGTAAATGCTATAAATAGCACATTTTTCCCTTGACTGCTTCATCCAGACTTGTGAAATTCGCTTTGAACTCCTTCAGCTCTTTCACTTGGTTCATAATGTAGCTTCCAGCAGACTAACTTGGTGTTGTGTTTCAACCCTTGCCAGGGCGGGAGCAGTTCCATGGCCTCGGGTCGATGTACTGCCGAGGAGCAGCCGCTGTGATCCTCACGTACGACGTGAACAGCCTCCAGAGCCTGACGGAGCTGGAGGAGAGGTTCTTGGCACTGACAGACAGTGCAAGTGCTGACTGCATCTTCGCTATTGTGGGAAACAAGGTTGACCTCAGCGATGACTGTAGCTCGGCTGTGGATGAAAACAGGCGGGAGAAGTCTGTTGGCAGCTGTGGCTCCAAGGTGCGAAAACAAGTCCACGCAGAGGATGCAATTGCACTCTATAAAAAGATCCTGAAGTACAAAATGCTGGATGAGAAGGATGTTCCAGCAGCTGAGAAAATGTGCTTTGAGACCAGTGCAAAGACAGGATACAAGGTGGATTACCTCTTTGAAACTGTGTTCGAGATGGTCGTCCCCATAATCGTCCGTCAGAAAGCTGAGGGGCCACCACAGACTGTGGACATCACGGACTACAAGCCAGCCAAAAGGACAAAGTCAGGGTGTTGTGCCTGAACCGTCTGTGTGGCATAGGAAAAGGGGAGGGATTGTTTGCTCCAGCGAAATAAGGAGCAAGAAGAGCTTGCAGCTCAGGAGAAAGGAGAAGTCACAGTATAAATAGACTAAAAATGGTTTATGTGAAAAAGAGAAACAAATCTTCTGACCATTCAAGGCTTCTGGGATGTTCTGTGGATAAAAACGGGAACGTGAGTGAAATGATGGAGTAAGACTTGTCAGTTCCCATGGGCCCTGAATTCAGGCAAAGGGTGTGTTAGTGCATTTGGTAGTGACAATCCTTGGGACAGCTTTGAAGGACTCTGATTTTTCATGACTTGCCATTTCATGCTGCACAGAAACGATCTCTCGGTGTCCTTCTGACAACTTTCTTATGATTATCCTCTTTCCCCTTGCAGCTCTGACTTGGGAAGATTGAACACATGGTACTTTTTTATTCTTTCAAGAGAAAATCCAGGTCTAACTTATATTTGTAGCTAATAAATCAATTGCAACCTTTTTATGTCAGGTGTGACAGTGTACAATTCAGGAGCTGAACTATTAAAATCCCTGTGGATACATATTGTTCTCCCTCTGTGTGTTGACAAGCAGCATCACAGCTCATTGCAAGGTGCAGGAGGAAGTTTTATCTGTCATTTTTTTCCTCTTGTGATTATTTTTGATATAGTTATCCAAGTGGTTTTGGGGGAAGGAAGGAGTCAGTTTTGTCTGAATTTTTGTGAAGACCTCATTGTGGTGCTCATGGGGACACCAGGATGTTGAGTACCTGTGTTCTGTCTCCCTTCCCACTCCTCCTTCGCTGTGCTCAGGCAAAGCTGCAGCTTTGATTTCTATTAGCTCTGCCATGACATTACTACCTGGAGTAGTAATTACCTCTGCCTGGAGGGAAGTGTAGATTGGCATCTTCTGACGTGAGACTTGGTTAATGCAGGAGGAAGGGAAGATAAACTGCCTTTTGGGGAGTGAAAGGCACGTGAAGGAGCAATAATGAGGTACATGGATGGTTTCTCTCCTGGCTGCAGAAATAAGGAGCTAACACTTCATACAGCTCCTAGAGTTTTCCAATGCTTGCGGTGACCCAGGAGCTCACACTGAGCTGTGACCAGAGTGAAGAATCATAGAATCAGAGTATTAGGGGTTGGAATGGACCTTACAGATCATCTAGTCCCAACCCCCTGCCCCGGGCAGGGACACCTCCCACCAGAGAGGGTTGCTTAAGGCTTCATCCAGGGTAGGGGGTTGGGACTAGATGATCTGTAAGGTCCATTCCAACCCCTAATTTCTATGATTCTACGAAATCTCATCTAGTCCAATCTCCATGCAGTGATCAGGGATGTCTTCACCTTGATCAGGTTTCTCAGAGCAACTCTCTGCCCTGGGCTGGGACACCTTGTCCTAGCCCAGGTTGCTCAGAGCCCCATCCAACCTGGTCTGGAACACTGCCAGGGATGGAGCAGCCACAGCTTCTTTGGGCAACCTGTGCCAGTGTCTCACCACCCTCATGGTAACAATGCCCTTCTGTTCAACCTAAGCTATCTCTCTCTCTCTCTGTCTAAAGCTGCTGTCCCTTGCCTCGTTGTTACAGACCTTGCTATAGGATGCCTCTCCATATTTCTTTTAAGTCTCCTTTAGGTATTGGAACGTTTCTATAAGGTCTCCCTGGAGCCTTCTCTCCTCCAGCTGAGCAACCCCAGCTCTCCCAGCCTGTTTTCATGGGAGAGGAGGTAAACTTGCAGCTGAGGCAGGTTGGGTACAACAGTTCCCTCCAGGCAGTGCTCTGGACCAGGTGAAATCCTCTGGCTGCTGCGAGTTCCACGTGTTTGTGTGCATGAACTCTCTCCCCTTCCCAAAGAAGTGATTGCACAGGCTTTGGAGAAACACAGCTGAGAGCACAGAGACCTGCAGCACATGACACAGACAAAGTACAGAAGTTCAAGCCTGCTTAGCACCTTGGGGGGGTTGTGGTTGGTTTGTTCCACTCAATGCTGTGTCTGTGCTGCTCTGAACAAACTGGTTAAGAACAGCTCACGTGAGTCAGAGAACATGAAGAGGCAAAGGAGCTGTTGGTGGAAGACCTATCTGCTGAAGTTTTCTGTACCAAGAAAATGAGCTTTGTAGGAAGATTAGGCAATGTATTAGCCAGGAAAATCCAAATAGTTTGTTGTTGTTGACCTAATTGGTTCTAACAGATCTGTGTAACCTCCACTTGAATGCCCTTAAAGCAGTGAAAGTGCCAAGAGGATGATCAGACTCTGCTCAGTGGGGGAAACCAAGAAAACAAGAGGGAACAGCAAAAACTGATGCCCAGAAAGTTCCACATGAACACGAGGAAGAACCTCTTCCCTGTGCAGTCACTGAGCACTGAACACATTGCCCGGAGAGGTCGTGGATTCTCCCTCACTGGAGATATTCCAGAACCATCTGGACACAACCCTGAGCCATGTGCTCTAGGGTGGCCCTGCTGGAGCAGGGAGGCTGGACCAGATGACCCCTGTGGTCCCTTCCAGCCTCATTGACCCTGTGATTCTGTGCTTCATTGCCAGAATTATGTGCTGTAAAAATCCCAAGTGATAGTTGTGTGCTCATCCTGTACCCACTGATGTAACACCTGGAAGAGGTAAGTTGTCTGTTCTTGGGTATTTGGTACTGCCACGTATCATTTAAAAGAACTGGCATCTGTGGAATGGATTCATCTCACGTGTAGTCCAATGCTTTTAGTTTATTTAGCTGAAACAACTAGTGCTATGATCAGTTTGTTTGGGGCCTTTGCCTTTCAGTGCTGCAATATGGCAAGTTTATCATGTCAAACTCAGGCAATTTCTCTGTTTCTGGATGTATTTAACAGTATGTGCAACTAATCTAAGTCAGATACTGTGTTAGGAAAGTACCTGAAGGAGCCTACATGAAAGCTGGAGAGGGACTTTCTGCAAGGGCATGTGGTGGCAGGACAAGGGGAATGGCTTCAAACTGACAGAGAGTAGGTTTAGATTAGATATTAGGAAGCAATTCTTCCCTGTGAGGGTGGTGAGACACTGGCACAGGTTGCCCAGAGAAGCTGTGGCTGCTCCATCCCTGGAAGTGTTCAAGGTGAGGGTGGATGGAGCTCTGAGCAGCCTGGGCTAGTGGGAGGTGTCCCTGCCCAGGGCAGGAGGTTGGAAGGTTGGAACTGGGTGACCTTTATGGTCCCTTCCAACCCAAACTATCCAATGATTCCAAGATCTTGAACTCAATTTATACGTTTAATTTTTTTTTTGTGCAGGGAACACTTGTCAAGTTTGGCAAGTGTTGGTTTCCTGACCATTGCAGAGCATGGTTATTTTCCTCTACAGGTTATTTTCATCTACAACATCACAATTTATTGGCTTAAATTGTTCTAGCAATAGATGAAGTGCTATTTTAGTCATTCAGTTTAAAGAAGCAATTTTAGACACACAGGTTTCCTCTTGGATCTTTTGTAGTGCCACGAGATAAGTGTGTGCCTGGTTGAAGTGTTTGAGTTTCAGTGGGAGGAGCTTTCTGGGAGTGCTCTTCTAATTCCTTAGGTGCAGATTAACCCAGCAGAGCAGCCCATGTGCATCAGACAGAAACCCACAGTTTGAGAAGGAGAAATCACAAACAAATGGAGGTGTAGAAAAAACAGGTTTTATTTATGATACAGTGAGGATGGAATGTAATTATAAAAGCCAAGAAGCACCTGAAGCAGGAGTGAGGTGAACTACTGAAAAATCACTTGGCATTGCTGTGGAGGTATCTTCCACTTCAGTTTGACACATTCAGGTGTATATTCAGACTGTGTGAATACAAAATTTGCAGCTGATCCTTTCCTCCCCCCTTGCAAGACAACTTTGGGCTGAATTGCTTCTCTCTACAGAAGAAAAGAGCTAGCCATTCTGAGCACTTAGCAAGCCTTTTCTCCAGGGAAAGGTGGTGCCAAGTAAATGCTTTGCTTCCTGGAGATGTCCACAGCATGGTGGGGCCAGACATCTTTGGCCTGGGCTATGTTTAGGAAAAACAGCATCAAGTTTAAAAACAAAATGCTTCTCAATGTTGTATATTCTCCTCACCAAAGAAGAGTTGCATTTTGTGGTTAATATTTTTGGGAGGACTTTGGGCTTCTCTGCTGTTGCCAGTGGGTAAGTGCTACAGCTTGGTGAGGCTTGAAAGAAACCAAACACATAACAAGGTGATTGGTTTGGATGCATCTGAAATGCCCAAGCACAAGGCACTTAAACTGAAGTTAGGTTTCAAGGCAGGACAGAAGTGTTTTGGCTGACAATACATCATCAGGACTTTGCAAGGGTTGAGCACTTTGATTTTCTGTGTTAATTTATGGAGCTGCAGCTGTTAGTGTTTACTGGTGTGACAAATACAGGAAAAAGAAAGAAACATATATCCTCTCCAAGTAAACGCAGTGGGTATCTGACCAAGGCAACCATTTATTGCTGAAGGGTTTTTTGGTGTTCCAAAGCTGCAACTATTCCTACCATTTGGCAAATGATGTAATGTTAGACTAGCAAAAAGTGTGTTTATATACTGTGTAGTAGGAGAACAGAGCACTAGCTCTGTGTGTTAGGCTTCATTTGTGCTATAATTCTTTTGGTTTAGAGACATTAAAAAACATTAATTTCCATTCAGCTCTTGAGGTAATAAGTTAAAAAAGCACCAACACGATTTGTTCAGCTGTCTAACCACCACAGAAGGCTCCACTGTGTGAGAGCCACATGCTGAGGTGGTTCCTCGGGCTGTGAAAAGCTTCTACAGGTTTTTCATACAGACTTGACACCTGCTGATGTGGCTTCGGATGAGTCCTGCCTTGAGTGTGTCTGCAGAGGGTTTGCTTTGGAAGGGCTGGTCGATGGTGGTGAGCCAGAAGCTGTATTTGTTGGCGAAGTAGTGGCAGGTGCCGCGCGCGCCGTTGCACTCGATGAAAGGAGTCGCTCGGAAATCCTCCAGGCAGCTCCCAGGAGACACCAGGGACTGTCCTCCACCTTCATCACCAGCAGCAGTGTGCTGAGGAGACAGGGAGAGCAGCAGTCAGAGCACAGGCCCAGGCAGTGCTGGCATGGACTGATGTGTGAAATGAGAAACACCTCTAGAATTGCTCCTAGTTCTTCTCTCCAGAGCAGAAAATCAGCTCACTGTGTAAGGGGTTGGCTGTGCTGTGACTACCTAAAGGAGCTAACTTATATGCTGATGCCACTTTAAAACCTTCTGATCATTCCAATCTATGGAAGCAATATCAATCAATGACTGATATATGGAAGCAATATCAATCAATGATTCTATGACTGATTCTATGATTTTCTATAGTTGAGGTTTCCACTGTTGGAAGTCTTAGAACTGGGGAATCATTTAGGTGGAAGGGTCACTTCAGCCAGTCCTCTCCCTGCTCAAGGCAGAGCCAAACCCACAGTTGCCCTCAGTGACTCCAAGGTGCTCTTGAATCATTAATACCCTCAAGGATGGACTTTGGGCAACTTGTTCCTCTGTTTTATTACTTCCCAGCACATACCTAACTTGAATTTCCCTAGTGATAAAGTCTGGCTTACTCTGCACTGCACATGAGAAGCAGAAGAATTCAAGGTGTGGCCTCACCAGCGCCAAGTCCAGGGGAAGTGGCCACCTTCAGCAGAGTAAAGCACTCTGATCTCTGCTTGGTGCTACATGGTGCTGAAGTTTGAATAGCAACAAGTGCCTCCTCCCCACGGCCCCACCTGAACCTTGCAGCCTACCAACTTGGCCAGATGCACCAAGCTATAAATTCAGAAGCAAAACTGGTGTAGCATCCCTCTGCAAGAACTAAGTTGGTAGGAAGCATCATAAGCTGTTACAACTTTGCATCCTCTGAAGTTGGAGCTGGAAAGCAGTTAGTAGAAATTCTTTGAGCCCTGGCTTGGGAGCAGACCTGGTCCTAACAGGGAGTTCATCTGTGACCACCTCAGGCTGAGTGCTGCCATTCCTGTGTTTGGTGTACATGCTCAGCTCTACACCTGTGACATCTCAGGTACTCACTACAGCCTTTAACCTTCTGCAAAGCTTATGCCTCTCCACCAGTATAGGAAGGCTGATAGTGGAGTGCCCTCACTGCATGAAATCTTACTGACTTCCAGGGCTGCTTGGGCAGGGAGTTCATGGTGAATGATGACTGGACCTCACCCAGGGGAAGGAGGTGACAAATTTCAGCCGAGGAAGTCAAACAATATGCACTCCGAGATAACCATGTGTGCTGTACTTCTTCCACAGTTGCCTGAGAAGCAAAAATGCATACAGCAAACACTTTCTTTGCACCAAAAAGCTAGCTGGGAAAAATGTGACCTCGTCTCCCTGTGTGTTTCAAAGTGCTGACAGACTGTCCTGGCAAGAAGTTCTTGCTAAGGTGACAACTTTGTGCTTAACAATGCTCAGTGTTTGCACAGGGCTTTGCAAACATTGCATCAATCCTTGGAGTTCTTGTGAAGTAGCTATGAGCTTGGTCTCAGGGCTTTTCAAAGGGGCAAAAGAGAGGTCAGACAGGGCTGGGGAAATATGTAACTTGCTCTGTCCAAGTGAGGTATTTTTTTCAGTAACTAAATGAAACGTATCAGACTTCCCTTTACCTTATTTTCTGAAAAATTTCAGGTTTTGGCTTTTAACATACAAATGGTTTGGGGTGAGACTATGGTGCTTTTTGGATGTCTTTTGCCAGGGAGTTTTTTCCTAACACTGTTTACTTCAGGATTCAGTTCAGCCAAAATGGGCACTTTGGTGCAGGTTTTGACCCTGGTGTACATCAAGCAAGTCAGAAAGATGAACATCTGTCAGACCACTCATTGGTATTCCAGCTGCTCTTTACCCTGCTGAGCCTTCCACATGATATCTCTACAAGCAGAGCAGCTCAGGCCCTTCAGTAGGTCTTCCACAGCACACTTAGGGTTTTTGTAACATCCCATCTCCTAACTCAAAGATCACAAGATACAGGAGATCCTATAAGCCCTGGGATGTACAGCTCAGCCCTCACTGCCCTTAGAGAGGTAACACTGAAGCTTGATTTTAAAAACAACAGGAGGCTGTTTCTCTTTCCAGACTAAGTGAAAGACTTTGGCTTCTAACTCTTCAAAGGAAAGATTTTAAGTTCCCAGAAGAAGGGGAAATGTTTGTTGGGGTTTTGTTGTTTTTTTTTTCTAGACCAGTGTGCTGGTTTGGGCTGGGGTAGTGTTAACTTTCTTCCCAGTGGCTAGTATGGGGCTGTGTTTAGGATTTGTGCTGAGCACAGAGTTGATAATGCAGAGATGTGTTTGTTGTTGCTGAGCAGAGCTCACACAGAGCCAAGGCCTTTGCTGCTTCCCATACTGCCAGGCTGGCAAGGAAGTTGGGGGTGCATGGGAGATTGGGAGGAGACACAGCTGGGACAGGTGACCC